>NC_062189.1:17282876-17295376 GCF_912470025.1 Vespa velutina
ACTGGTTAATACTTGTTTCATGACATAATTATGAATCATGCATACCATCGAGAAAGAAAATGATCTATGAAAATTGATTTTCATCTTTAGATAAATATCTCGTAGAGATTTATACGTATGTAAGTAGCAATGAAAGTTGTTTTTAGTTTATTTTGTTCCGTTGGTTTTTTCTCTTTTTCTTTTCTTTTTTCAATTCTTTTTCCTTTTTTTCTTTTTTTATTTTTCTTTTTATTTATTTTCTTTTTCTTTTTTAGTAATATATTTTCTCTCTCTCTCTCTCTCTCTCTCGAAACATTGATCATAGAGGAATAACTTTTGTTCGTTTGTCTCTATTTGATTAATACTCATTCATCTATATTGAAATCTATATATCACTTTTAAAACGAACGATTTTCTTACAATAGAATTTTTTTACAAATCGAATTAATCTTTTCATATAAAATGTTTTTTCCTTTTTCTTTTTTTCTTTTTTTTTTTTTTTTTTTTTTTTATGTATATACAATTACCCACGTACATTCAATTAATCATTTTGATTGTCTCTAAACTCGGACTATATTTTTTTTTCTTTCCTTTTTTTTTCCCCCATAAAATTCAAACAAATCTTTTATGACGTAATAATCTATATTTTTTACTTTCAACGGTTAGAAATTAATCCAATCCCTTTATATAAATTCTCACAACGAATTACGTTATTTAATCATGTGGACAGATACATACATACATAAATACATACATACATACATATATTAAATTGCATTAAATTTTTTTTCGCATCGAATTCGCATAAACAGAAACACACGCATGCACACATACACACATACATTTATACAGATACTTATACGTATTTGTCAAACGAAAATCTAACTTTATTTACTTCTTCCTATCAACTTGTTCGCTTAAGTAGTACTCGAACACATTTCAAATGTCGTTTCACATAGATCTCAAGGTGCTCGAACTTTTTCATGTTCTAACCACATTTCAAATGCCGTACTACTATAGATCTCTCACATAAGAACTAACACAAATGAAACTAGCAAGATAATACACGTAGATAGACACGTGAATATAATCGGCACGTCTTGTAAGTTTGTTCGAAGGGCGACCGGGTTGAAGGAGGGTGGACGAGTCCAGACAGTAATAGTATTAGTATTAGTATTAGTATTAGTAGTATTAGTATTAGTAGTAGTAGTAGTAGTAGGTACGGCTAATAGGCACCTTTATACCAGAAGATTCAAGATCGCGATGGGTGGTGTGCCGCGAAAATTGCGTCATTTTTCACGCTCTCGAATGGTGCGCTTGCGCTTGGGTTCAAAAATTCGCGTGGCACCTCCTTAAGAAGGTGGAAAGAATGAAACAGGGGAGCGTATAAAGGAAGAGGAAGGTGAGATAGAAAGGTAGAGAGGGAGGAACGGTGGGTGGGTAGGTGGGGGGGAATGGAAGGCAGAGGGAGATGAGAGAGGAAGGAGTGTCCATGGCATACAACATACACTCTCTCTCTCTCTCTCTCTCTCTCTCTCTTTTTCTCTTTTTCTCTCTATTTATTTCTCTTTCTCTCTTTCTTTCTTTCAGTCGCTCATTCTCTGTCTCTCTTTATGAAGTAGAGAGAGGAAAGAGAGAGAGAGAGAGAGAGAGAGAGAGAGAGAGAGAGAGAGAGACAGAGAGAGAGAGAGAGAGAGAGAGAGAGAGGATGTGTGTCTTGTTGCGTTCAGAACGGATAAGATCGCGAGTTTATTAATTAAGCGTGGCCGACCAACTCGGATAAGAATTTTCGATTCATTGTTAAAAAGGTAACGTAGAGTAGTAGAGTGCCGTGTGCCAACGTTATCGTGGCCCTTTTATTCTACCTTTTCAATGGGCAACTTGGGTAGAGTAGGAATGAGGGACGATTTTCGAGAGAATTTGTCCTCGGTAATGCGATTGAAATATTTCTCTCTTTTTTTCTTTTTTTTTTTTTTTGTTTATCTTTTCTTTCCTCTCCTTTCTTTTCCTTTTCCTTTTGTTTCCTTTTCTCATAATCCTAACCCTATAATATCTAATGATAATGATAATTATAATTATCTGAAGAATTTGAATGAATGAAGATGAATAATTATTTTATTTATATTATCTATGTATTTACGTAGAGTCATTTATTTATTTAGTATACGTAAAAATAATTGATAATTTTTCTAAATAATCTTTTATGTATCGATTTTTTGATTTTCAATGTATAATTAGATTTTATAGAGAAACGAAAGAAAGAGTTCTTTTATTGACGAATGATTTTCACGTTATCGTATTGTACATCGTTCATTAAAATTATCATAACGATAATGTAAAACTCGTCATTCATCAATCGAATTTTATTATGGCAATGCAAATACGATACTATATCGATAATTAGATTTTTCTTTTTTTTCTTTTTTTTTTCGTTTTTTTTTTCTTTTTTTTTTTTTTTTTTTCTTTACAGTTTCAATAATCACGAGCATAGAACATTTACATTTATATTTTCATTATTAGAAGTGAAGATAATTATTTATCAACGTTTAACTGAATCGTTCTAGATCGTTTTTCGAGAGAAACAATGAAAAGAGAGAAAGACGTACACGCATAATATATAACACAGACACAGGCACAGAGAAATATTTTTTCGAAGCGTAGTAGAATAAAAAGGTCGGAGCTTACTTATAGGTAAGGTCTCTCTCTCTCTCTCTCTCTCTCTTTCTTTCCCTTTTTCTCTTTTTCTCTCTAACTCTCTTGTTTCTCTACAAGCCCCGATCATTATGAATTTCGTAGCGCTTTTTTCGGCGTAATAAATTAGTCAAAGACGCTCATCAATTTTATGACGTACGTCCATAGAAAGAGAGAGAGAGAGAGAGAGAGAGAGAGAGAGAGAGAGAGAGAGAGAGAGAGAACGAACCAATGTCTAAAACATCGGCCGTCCACCGGCAGTTCCCGTGGATGGCCTCGAACGTGATGGATGATTTTTCTTTCCCATATACACCGTTCTATAAGAGAAAGAAAGATAGAAAGAAAGAAAGAAAGAAAGAAAGAAAGAAAGAAAGAAAGAGAGAAAGAAAGAAATAAAGAAAGAAAGTAAGTGGAAAGGGTGAGTAGGTAGGTAGGTAGGTAGATAGATAGATAGAGATAGAGCGAGAGAGCAAGAGCGAGAGAGCAAGAGCGAGAAAGAGAGAGAGAGAGAGAGAGAGAGAGGAAGAAGAAGAAGAGTTGAACGAAGTATCTCTACTCGAGTCTCATTTGCGCACATACTCTTATACCACCCACGTGTGCATGTGTAATACGTTATAGTTGGCGTTGCCACATGCACTTCTATCTTACCATAGATCGTCCGTGTGTAAGTAAGTACACGAACCAACCCTCATATCCCAACTTATATAGTGTGTCTATATAATGTTACCCGTGTGTGGGCGTGCTCATGCACGGTGCACCAAACGCATTAACCTGCACGCGGGACCTTCACGATTCATGAATAATAAGTGGCGCGAATGAACTGTTTTGATCGTCTTCCTCTTGCCTGTTACCTAAGTGGTACTGTAACGAGATCTTCTTCGTTCTTTATATTTTCTTTTTTCTTTTTTCTTTTTTCTTTTTTCTTTTTTTCCTTCTTTTTTCTTTTCTTTTTTTCTTTTTATATCATTACCTGTTTCTTACTTCCTCTTTATTCTTTTAATTTGTCCTTTTTTTCCTTCTTCATTTTTCCTTTCACATAATTTATTTAGAAGAACAATTTTTTGACATTCTTCTTTTTCTTACTTTTAATTACTTCATCCCTTTAAAGAGAGAGAAAAAGAGAGACGAACTAATCGTTCATTCTCGCACGTTCCTTTTAATATTTATCATTTTTGGGATATACTATTACATATATATATATATATATATGTATATATGTATATATGTATATATATATATGACCAATCTATACAGCCTATCTCTATTGCTTTGTGAAGACTATAATAATACCTACAGTTTGTATCTATATCGATCGACTTTCAATCTTTGACCGGTCGTTAAACGATAATCTTGTTTCTAGGTGTTAACGATCATTCGTTCCTCTATACCGATCGGCGAACGATTTATCTCTTCAAAAGGTTTACGTGTCTGACTCCGAACATATGTATGCGAGAAAGAAACAGATAGATAGAGAAAGAGAGAGAGAGAGAGAGAAAGACAGAGAAAGAGAGAGAAAGAGAGAGAAGGAAGGATTGTACGAATTGGTCGCCATGAATAATTCAGAAGTCGACGAAAGAGAATTCGCGAATCGAATCGATCGCGATTATTCTCGAGAAATAAGTTGATCGTCGATTTCGAGAGAAAAAGAAGAATATGGAGGAGGAGGGGGAGGAGGACGAGGAGGAGGAGAAGAAGAAGGAGGAGAATGTGAAGATGAAGAAGATGTGGTAGTAAAAGTGGAAAGAAAATTATGACACCAGGTGTATCTATATATAATACACGAAATGTAAATGGTGAAGCTATGCATATTATATATATATATATATATATATATATATATATATATATATATATATGTATGTATGTGTATATGTATAATATGTATATTCTCAGGGCAGTCACAATATCGTTCGCACGATCTTTACAATGATTGTTTTCTGTTATGTATTTGGGTATCTACCACGTGTCTTTAACACCATCTTTCTTTTTTCAATTCTCTCTCTCTCTTTCTCTCTCTCTCTCTCTCTCTCTCTCTCTCTCTATCTATTTTTTGTTCTTTCTTCTTATTTCATTCTCCTTTTCATAGACAAAGCTTTGTATTACACATGTGTACGAAGGGACGAGTAGAAATCGAAGGGAGTAAAAAAAAAAAAAATAAATATAAGGAAAAGAAAAAAAAAAAGGGACGTCTCGTGGGGACGGCTAACACTGGCCCAGAAATTTGTACACAAGTTACAAGAAGAGTAGATATCAATATGTATATATATATATATATATATATATATATATATATGTATGTATGCATGTATGTATATATGTATGTACGTCGCAATCTATGTATTATATACCAAAGCCGTGAAATGATAAATGACCGTGTCGAGAGATGCGCGGATAACATAATGAGACGTATTGTGTTCGTGAGGGACCCACGAAAAAGAGAGAGAGAGAGAGAGAGAGAGAGAGAGAGAGAGAGAGGACCCGGGCTAAAATTCTCTTCTCGTAGGCATCGTTTGGGGCCCCAACGAGAAAATTTTCAGCGAGACGGTGTAAAACGGACTCTTCTTTCTTCTCATATATATATATATATATATATATATGAGAAGAATATATATATATATATATATATATATATATATATATGTATGCATGTATATATATATTTTTTTTCTTTCTCTCTTTCAATCTTTTTCTAGTTATAACCAGGACTTTCCAAGAATCGCATTTTCCAAGAGGAAATCGTCTTTCCACGACGTAACCTTCTCGCTCATCTAACAGCCTGTTGCTCATAGCAAAAGGAGACTTGATTTTCAAAAGAGGAATAATTTAGAGAATTATTTATTTTTTTTTTTACAAGTCATTCCAACGAGAAATGATTTAAGATTTTTGGATACATCGAAAAAATATATCATCTTAAATTTATCAATATCACTTATAAAAAATTGTTATGATATCTAAGTAAGTAATCAGATTTATTGATTGTATCAATTCTCTTTAATATTATTATTTGTTTCAATAATTTCTATCTGATTTCGTTTAAAAAAAATATATATATATATATATATATATATATATATTTTCTTTTTTTATTTTTCTTTTCTCAAAGCAATCTTTTATCAATATAATTTTTTCTTAACGATTACTTAAATCAACCCTACTCGTTACTATAATAAAATTTATTTTCTCATAACACGATTCAATTATTTCTAATTTTGTTATTTTGTGCCATGTATGTATGCATCAACGTACTAATACACCGTACATTTATATACCATTGAAAGGAATTTTTATATATAATTTTTTTTCTTCATTTATATTATATATATACTTATATATATATATATACATATAAAAAGACATACTATTCAATTTGTAATTATTATAAAACGTAAACGTAAATTGACTCGCGTGAGATATAACTTCATACTGGAAAAGATTTAATATATTATATACATATATATATATATATATATATATATACATATACACATATATTTATATATATTTCTCTCTTCGAAAATCCGATAAGATGTATACAGGATCGTAAAATGTGGTCAATCATCGATATAAAAAAAGATTTGAGAGTCACTGTGAAGAAGGTTCACGTGCAAGGTCGTGTCAGAACTGTCGGCCTGTCATCCAACTGCCAGCAGGACCTTTCACATTATTGGTTTACTCTTCTCTCTCTCTCTCTCTCCGTCTTTTTCTCATGTGACTTCTCGTTTCTCATGGAATCCTCGGAGTAAAGGGATCTCCGGGGAATCTAAGAATGCGTTTGCGAAGCTGAGCTGGATCGATGTAAACGCAAATTGGATATGTCGCGTAAGGGCAACACATACTGGGGTTGAATACAAGTTTTCCTAGTCCGTTTTATCACTGTCCTCTTCTCTTACCTCCTTCTCATTCCTCATCTTCCTTCGTCTTTCATCCTCCTTCTCCTTCTACTTCTCCTCGTTGTCCTCCTACTTCTCCTATTCCATATCCTCACTATAACTATGAATATGAAATCGAGACTATATAATAGAATCTTCGTACATAAACGTGAAACTGTTTACGGTATAAGGTCGTGACAGGTCGCTTATTGTTCAGCCGATGACATGGACCTTCCTCATCGACGCTTCATCTTCCAAGATTCTACATTGGCCAGTTTCTATAAGATTTATAATTTGATAACATTGATATCCATTTGATATCATTGATTTCTTAATTGAAACCTGATCAATTATTCTATAAATCGTCGAATTCAAAATTTTAATATTATTTGATTAATTTGACGTCCTATGTGACTTTTGTCTTTTTGCAATGTATATGAAAAAAAAAAAAAAAAAATATCTATTCGATTGATAAATAATTACTTACGTTACGTACGACAGATCGAAGATACATACATACATACATACATACATACATACATACATACATACATACATACATACATACATACATATATACATAGTTTATAGTGTTGTTACAACCCACAGTAGAGAGTTCTTGGTAAGAAAGTGGCAATTTACAAGAAGGTCGTGACGGGTCGAGACTTGGTCGATGACAGGGACTTCCTTTTGCACGGTCACCATAAACTCGTGATAGAAAAGGACACCACCATCATCATCATCTCTCTTTCCCTTTCTCTCTCTCTCTCTCTCTCTCTCTCTCTCTCTCTTTCTTTCTCCCTCTCTCAAATTCTTGTTGTTGTTATTGTTGTCGATCTCTTTTCAGATAGTTCTCTATCTTTCTCTCTGTTAGAAGTAAGACGATGAAGGAAGAGGAAATTTGGTAGGTGAGGGAAGCGCAGAGTTGAAACGTAGAAGTTGGATGTTAGGTTAGGGGTAGATAGGATAGGGTGTGTCGTCATGGCTACGCAGCAGGGGGCGGGGCAATCGATACACCCTCGCCTCACGCACTAAGCGCACGCAATGCGTTTATAACACAATGAAACAATGACGGCTACCGCAGGAAGAGAAGAAGCAGAGTAAAAGAGAGATAGAAATAAAAAAAGGATAGATAGATAGATAAAGAGATAGAGAGACTGAGAGAGATAGAGAGAGAGAGAGAGAGAGAGAGAGAGAGAGAGGGCAGATGGGTCCAAAGGGCGAAGGGTGAACCATCGCGCCTTCTACTTCCGAATGTATATCCTTGTCACTAGTTTATGTCAGCCACGCGTCTCGAACGCCATTATAACCGGGTCGTCACTGGTAATTAAATTCTTTTAAATATATATTTTAAGGCTCCAGTAGATTATCTATCTTTTTTTTTTCCGATTATACATCTTTCTACATTTCTTTCTTTCTTCTTTTTTTTGTCTCTCTCTCTCTCTCTCTCTCTCTCTCTCTTTCTCTCTCTCTCTGTTTCTATCCATTAATACTTTTCTTTACCCAGTTTTTATTACTATTTTACGAGCTACATTAGAAGATTTAGTAACGATAATGATCGAAAATTTTTGCTCTTACGTAATGATGATACTTAATGAGTGCCCATTCTTACGGTACAATGTAGGAAGATTGTACATAAATTAGTATTAACACACACACATTTACATTTATATATATATCTTCTCTTTTTCTTGTTCTAAAAAATCTAAATTGGTGTCTTCTATTTAATAAAATATATACATATATAAACAATCTCTTTCCCTCTTATTAAAAAATACACACACACACACGCATACATACACATGCACACATACATATCTTCTGTCTTTCTCTATCTAACATTAAGTATTTATAAATTAAGATAAGATATTTTCATGTTGTAAAATTATCTTCTTTTATGATGTATCATATATTTATATAAATAATTAGCTATCGATAGATAATTACTAGCCATTAAAATCATTCGATAATCCTAAGATTATATCAAATAATATCATTTAACGTTATATCACCTTTCCTTCGGCTTTCTTTTCTTCCTCAATTCGTAACGGGTATCTTTGAAAAATTTTTTCGATCACTTCCATTGTGTGTTCCTCCGACAACAACAATAACAACAACAATAACAATAACAACAATAATAATAACAATGACAGTAAGCACAACTACGACAATGAACCATCGACATGGTTACCACAATGGACACTGGAATCCACCTGAAAATTTCGGTTCGGACAATGAGCTCTCGAGTGTATCATTCGGTCGTTTATGTGAGTACGAGCTCGTTTATCATTCGACCGTAGAACATTTCTCATCGTTTCGTTCTAACTGCACGACTCCTTTTTTCAGTTTCCCCTACTGGGACTACGTTTTTGTTCCAGGATTCGCGAAAAAATTTTTGTGGTATTTTATGATCAATGACACCTTATACATCGTAGGTATGTATGTATATATATATGTATATGTATAATATATATTTTGGGCCTTCTTCGCACGATTATCGTTCGTTCCGCGATTATCGCGAAGAACTCGTGTCATTATCTATTTTTTTCGTTTACAAATTCTTTTTTTTTCTTTTTTGTTTTTTTTTTTTGTTCCTCTGCTCCAAAACGTTTCCGTTTCGTTTCTTTACTTTTGTTTCTTTCTTCCTTTTCATTATTCCTTAAAAATTCTCTAAATAGTTTCTCCTTCGTTTTTCTTCCTTTCTTCCTTCCATTCTTTCTTTCTTTCTTTCTTTCTTTCTTTTTTTTTTCTTTTTTTTTTTTACAAATCCATCGATACTAATACAATCCGAAGAATAAATAAATTATAGAAATATTGTACAATCGATGACAATTACAAACATTTCTAAATCGTGAAATATTATAAACGACAATAAAAAAAAAAAAAAAAAAAAGAAAAAAAAAAGATAAACAATTTCATTGTTTTCAAACATGATACCGTATGAAGAGTATATCCTCGTAAGGATAACAAATCAAATAAGGATAATAAATAGTACGTAAAGAGAGAGAGAGAGAGAGAGAGAGAGAGAGAAAGAAAAAAGAAAAAAGAAAAAGAAAACCTTCGCTTCTGAATAAAAACTCATCGATATGAATTATAAAAGGATAAATGATGACAAAATAACTTTTACCTTATTCCTGAGTAAAAATCGAAATAAACGAAATACAACCCGTAGGATATTTCCATAAGGCTTATAGATAAGATCGTTCTCCCGGTGATGTAGTAGAAATAAAAAGGTGGAAAAGCGTAAAAAGTGAAACATTTTGTGGCCGATGATGGTACCAAAGAGGGATTCGTTCGTGGAAAGGCGCGTTACGCGAGTTGACGATCTTTAGTGAGCTTGTATAAGAAAGAAAGAAAGAAAAAGAGAGAGATAGAAAGAAAGAGAGAGAGAGAGAGAGAGAGAGAAAAAAAGGAATCATTAAGCTCTCTCGACTACCACGTTGGAAGAAGTCGAGAAACGCAATAACTCAGAGGATACGTTCCTGACACCCAAAGCGAGTTTTCGTTTCTCTCTCTCTCTCTCTCTCTTTCTTTCTTTCTTTCTGTCTCTCTATCTCTTTCCATTCTCTTTTTTAAGCTTAGACCAGAAAGCCGCGCACCTGTCCAGGTAGGCGGAGTCGCATAGGACTCTTCACTCTTCCAGGAATCTGGGCCGAGGAAGGCTCCAGCCTGTCTGCTGGGATCAGGATCATCAGGATCGTCAGTTTTGTCTAGGAAAGGGCTCTGCAGGGGTCGCCTTAATGAGTTTTTGCTGAAACACCGCGTTTCTCTCTCTCTCTCTCTCTCTCTCTCTCTCTTTCTCTATCTCTATCTTTCTCCTTGCATGGTTGAGGCCAACGTCAAAGTGGAATTTTGACGTTTAGATACGAGTCGCTATTATCTTCTTCTCTTCTTGCATATATGCGTGACAGGCTCTCTCTCTCTCTCTCTCTCTTATATTCTTCTTAAAAACGAAACGTATTTAATCTTTCAGATACCTTCTCTTTCTTTTTCATCATGTTCATCATCTCGATCATCTTCATCATCTTCCATTCCTTTCCCATTCGTTCATTTCTTTCATGCTTTGCTAGAAATGTCTCTGGTGATTTTTCGTTAGGCACCGACGAATCGCGAATTTTCAAGGTCAGTCAGTCAACGTCAACAAACAAATTCAGAGAATCAGAAGGATTCGATAGAGACTACGCAAACATATGTTTTATAGTACATATCTATCTATGTATCTATATATCTATGTATATATGTATGTATGTATGTGTGTATGTATGTCTGTCTATCTATCTATCTATCTACCTATCTACCTACCTACCTACCTATCTACCTACCTACCGTTCCACGGTTGGTTTTACGACTTCTAAAGCTGATCCGATCCGTGCTCGTTTCGTTTCTCGAATTAAGCGAAGGAGGCATTAAAAGTGATATTACTCGTCTCGCTTGCTCTCCAACTTTCTCTCTCTCTCTCTCTCTCTCTCTTTCTTTTTTTGTCTCTGTCTTTTCTTTTTTCTTTCTCTTTCTCTCTCATCGTGTGCGGTCAGATCGCGTTACCGAGGCCGTGCTCGAAAACATTCATTTAAAGCATCGGCCACGTTTAACGCTCCATAAATCATACGCTCGGTAAGTGCGATCTCTTACGAGCGAGAACGTTATCCCATCGTTCGATCGAAGCTCCGACTTTATATCGATTTTTCGATCCATTTAATTGGATCTCCATAACGGTAGGATCTCCTCCATGTTTCTTTCTTTTCTACTTCTTCCTTTCTTTTTCTTATTCTTTTTTTTTTCTTTTTTTTTTTTATCTATCTACGATAATATTCATTATTGTAAGTATCAAGGTAGACATTTTTAAATGTTCATGAAAGAAATGTATGTGTGTGTGTGTGTGTATATATATATGCATATATCTCGTAATCGATCGTAAACATCGAGATCGATATTGTTAAATCTTTATACAAGAAATGTCTGTCTCTCTGTGTTTGTCTGTCTATGTATGTGTGTGTGTGTATGTGTGTGTATATGTCGTAGTTGATCATAGATAAAAAAAAAAAAAAAAAACATCGATCGATCGTATTTCGTTATAAGATCATTGATTAAGATTAATGGAAAAAAAAAAAAAAAGAAAAAAAAGAAAATAAAAAACAATAAATAAATAAAAGAATTAATAATCTCACGAAATCGATTGTCGTCTATTTAAATATATTATATACACATCTACATAATTAAATTAAATAAAAATCCTTTCGTTAAATAAATAAATAAATAAATAAATAAATAAATAAATAAGTAAATAAATTAGAAGAAAAAAGAAGGAGAGAAAGGAATGGGAAAAAAGGAATCAAGTAAAAGGAAAGAAGAAGAAGAGGAAGAAGAAGAAGAAGAAGAAGAAAAACCAAACCAGAGAAAAAGAAAACGTGTTATATCGAAAAGTAGTCTCGAAGGAAGATCTTCCGAAGGGTTTGCAGCAAAGATGCAAAGAAGATTGGGAGGATAGGAGGGAGGGTGAGATATGGGATGGGATGAGTGGGAAGGGGTAAGAAAGGGAACCACCTGTACACTCAACACAAGCAACCAAGCAACCAACCAACTATTCAAGTAAGCAACCAAGCAAGCAACCAAGGAAGCAACCAAGCAAGCAAGCAAGCAACCAACCAACGAACCAGCAACCAACCAGCCGGTCAGACACATGCACGAACCTGGTTGTGGACATGTGGGCCGCGAGAGTGACGGATGGCCACATCGCATTTCGTGGCTCCATATCTCTCCGATTTCGCGGGTGTAATTCCCGTAAAGTCGTTTCGAGGCCCTGTTTCGTTGCGGCAACACAGACGAAACTCCTTCTTATTCTTCTTCTTCTTCTTCTTCTTCTTCTTCGACTATTTTATTTTCCCTTGATTTCTCTGCTCCTTTCGTTTCTTCGACCCACCTCCACCTCCACCACCACCAACACCAACACCACAATCTCCTCCT
>NC_062189.1:17297876-17307876 GCF_912470025.1 Vespa velutina
ACGATTATTTACGGTAGTTAAAGAGTGTGCAGTATTACGAGAGAAAACACTGGTTACAGGTGGACGATGGGAATCTCTGTTATGGGCGAGTTTCTGATCTTCTCAGTTTAATTCAACCAACTCTTACTTTTACATCATAGAGATTTATTTTACGTCGATCTATTTCTTGTTTTTTCTTTTTTTTTTTTCTTCTTTTTTTTTCATTTTTCTTGTTCTTTTATCCCTTCTTGTTCTTTTCCTTTTCATTTATTTCTTGTTTCTCTTGTTCCTCTCTTTCTTTCTCTCCTTCTCTCTCTCTCTCTCTCTCTCTCTCTTTTATCTTTTTTTTTCTCTTTCTTTTCTTTCTCGTCTCTTTCCTTTTTCCTTATTTTTCTTCTTTTCGTATTTTTCTTTTTCGTCATACTCGAAATAACGTACGTTCAATTTTGTATTAACCTTTTTATTCTTTATTTATGTTATTTCCTTTTTATTTATTTTTTTTTTCTATTTAATCATTTTTCTTTTATATATCGATATATTCCTTTTCTCTTTTTAATATCAATATGAATTACTCTTAGATTAACCATCGATTTCGCGAATTCGTTCGTTCGTTCTTTGTTTTTCTTTTTCAATTTTTTATTTACTATTTATTTATTTTCATTTTTTTACGTATCTCTTATTTATCATCCCATTCTCGTTTCCCTTAATTCTACGTGAATTATTTAAAGAGTCATTCGGTTGGCGTTGAATTTTCTTTTATTTGTTTCTTTACTTTTGCTTTCTTTTTTTTTCCTTTTTTATTTATTCCTTTTTTTTCTTTTTTTTTTTTTTTTTTTTTTTGAAGGGGAAGAATAGTTTATTTTCTTCTTATTCCAATGAAAATATTATTTAAAGAGTCAGCGGCGAGTGCACACGAAGTGAATGAAGATATTTCGGTCAATGAGTCAATGGAGTCGGTAAAAAAGAGAAGAGTCCTCGTGAACGAACGTTCAACAACCCTCTCCCTCTCTTTTTCTCCCTCTCTCGCTCTCTCTCTCTCTCTCTCTCTCTCTCTGTGCAAACTCATAATTAGACCCTGGGGGCTGTTTCTGACACGTCCATCCCCCTTTTCTCCGCCCTGTATATGAAATATATATATATATATACATATAGTATGATCGTAGGACTAGTCGCGTGCCTTATGCAACTCTCTGATTAAATTTCGCTTTGTGTCTTGTTTTTCTTTTTTCTTTTTTTTCCTGTTCTTTTTTTTTTTTCTTTTTTATTATTTATTATTTGTTATTTTTCTCTCCTTTGTTCTATCTTTTCTATTTTTTTTATTCTTTTCTTTCTTTTTTTTTTTTTCTTTCTTTTTTCCTCTGAAGTACGTCCTAACTTTTTTTTCTTCCCTTTTAGTTTCTATCCTTCTTCGTGTCCTTTAAATTAAAATGTCAGACTGATTCGTTTAAATAATTGTCCGAACATTGTTTATCTAATTTTGCAATTGTCTTTTATTATTAATTAATATTGACTTAATTGGTCGTTTCTTTTTTACTTTTTTTTTACTTTTTTCCATCATTTTTCTATAATCGCAATTAATTATATAAGAAAAAGAGAAATGTTTTTGATGATAAAATCTTCATTGAAGAATTTTTCAATGATTGTCGTTGATTAATTACACATGGCTGACCTATAGCAGGCACATTTTTAATGTATAAATAATAATCTATGAATTAGTATGTAATAAATAATACATATCGAGAGAAAGAGAAAAAGAGAGAGAGAGAGAGAGAGAAAGAGAGAGAAAAAGAGAGAGAGAGAGAGAGGTAGAGAAAGAGTAAGAGTTTAGATCTGTACGATAAAATTGTAATAAAATTCGAATCTCTTTAAAGAAACATTTATAGTCTCTTTCACATACATACACACACACACACATATATATATATATATATATATATATCAATATATACAGACATATGCAAAGATACGCACGTGCGTACGCTTTTCGATCCAGAGAAGAAAGGGTAAAGTGGTATAAATTTTTTTTTTCTTTTAGAATGTTCTGATCATTTAAAACCAGAACATATATTTATATATACCGATAAATGTTTTAATAGTTCGTCGAAGTAAACCGATAATCGTGTAACGCACGGTGTACGAATGGAGAAAAGCATTTAAAATTAGCGATCGACGTTTTAAAATCGTTTCGCGTACGATTTAAGAGTTAGTATCTCGGATTGGTGATATTATAGAAGTTATATTATATTATACATATATATATATATATATATATATATATATATATCACGCGGAAGTTGAGTTCCCTCGATTTTATCCATGGCTAAGATAATCGAACTTTGATCGTAACTCGTATATCCTGTCATCGGATTTAAAATTTAAAGGCAATAAATTCCTTCAATTTATATATTGCTATTTACCTGGATATATTTTTTACATACATAAATACATATATACGTGAGTATATATATATATATATATATACGTAAGTAGGTAATATCTGTTTATAGAAAGATTCGTACGTATTCATTAAATTTAGGTTCGTTTTATATGTACGTTAGTTTTCTTTCCTTCTTCGTTTTTTTCTTTCCTTCTTTTTTTCTTCTTTCTATTCATTATTTCTTTCTCTATTCATCACAGTTATAAGATCTTTATATATATATATATATATATATATATATATATATATATATATATATATATATATAAGATTTTTATAGATATATATCTTTTTTTTCTTTCATGTATTCTTTATAGTTACGTATCCGTAATATATTTATTCGTTTTACAGATTTCGTTGAAATTTATTGATTGATTTAACGATCTGAGCAAAAAAGAAAAAAAAAAAAAAATAAATAAATAAAAGGAAAAAAAAAAGAAAAAGAAACTAAACCCCGGACTTAGAAATAGTGTAATAGAATTTTAATAATAACTTAGGAACTTTTTATTCGTCCATTGTATATTCTTTCTATAAATTTTTATTTACATAAGTGATAGGGGTACGTAAGTACCTGTATATACATATATATATATATATATATATATATATATATATATATAAACAATAAAGTATACAGAATTCTTTTGTTTTCTTTTTTCGAACTTCTATAAATATATGCACTCTAATACGCACATGAATACACATATGCAGGTACTTTTATTTATAGTGATTCACATACTACATCACTAGTTGAAATTCTTTTAATTCTGATTTACTTTTCTTTTCTTTTATATTTTTATTTGTTTATCAAACATACGTACAGATGTATTCGACGAAAGGAACGAAACGAAACAAAATTAAAAAAAAAAAAAAAAAAAAAAAAAAAAAAAAAAAAAAAAAAAAAAAAAAAAAAACAAAATAGAAGAAAAAAAGAAGAAAACAATATGCGCGACATATGAGATGATTTTCCTCGGTGATAGTCTCTCACATTTTCCCTCTTTCTCGTCGTTTTCCTCTTCCACCACCATCACTATTATCACCTCCTCCTCCTCCTCATCCCTCTTGTCTTCGTCGTGCTCGAGTAATTCCAAGTAGGGGGAAATAATATCGGATTCATAAGCGCGGGCATAGGGCCGCGGCTGTTATCATAAATAATGCAAACAATCACGCGTCTTCCTTCACCCTCCTCCACGAGCGTTACCAATGCCATCCTCTCTATCCCCCTCCTAACCCCCTCCCCAATCTCAATATCTATCTCCCTTCTTCCAATCCGCCCCTTCTCCCTGTATTCCGTCTAACTCTTCGTCGCAACCCGGGACGCTCTTTCTCTGTGATTCGTAGTTCGCGCTTCGAGGGCGCGAATTTGACGCCCAAGGACAAAGGCAGCATTGCTACCCTCATCGTTAAAACCTGGTCCATTCGTCCGTCCGCCCTTTTTTAATACTTTCGAGGGTGCGAATCGCGCCTCTCGATCCTTCGATGCTCATACCCTATTCTCGTAGTATCCTTTCTCCTTTTTCTTTTCTCTCTTTTTTCCTGTTCTTTTTTTTTTCTTCTTCTCTTTTTTTTTTTTTTTTTTTTTTTTTTTTTTCTTATTCAAAACGGAAAACTAGTCTAGCTGCTTGAATTTCTACTTTTGCATTTCTCTTTTTCTTTCTTAATTTTCTGTGTCTTTTTTTTCTTTTTTTTTTTTCTTCTTCTTCTTCTTTTTGTTTTTCTTTTCTTCTTTCATTTACATTCCCATTCATTTCGTTTTATTAACTATTCTATTAAACGATATCAATGTCCAAAAAAGGAATTATTACTATTGCGATATTACATTAATGTCGTATCAATTATTACGATTATCGTCTGTAGTTGTATCTAATTATCTATTGATCAATCACGATTTCAATCATAATAATATCGTCGTAATCAATAATGATTTCAATATTTCAATCACAATAATGTCGTCGTATTGATTTCCATTGATATTTCATCATTGCAACAATCAAAAATTTTTCATTATAACGTAATTATCGTAATGTCAATTGGCATGAGTCTTTCTGGGGTCCTTTCTTTTCTTTTTTTTTTTCTTTTTTTTTTTCTTTTTTATTTTTCGTTTTCATTTTTCATCCATTCTTTTTGTATTCCCATTCTTCCTTCTTCATAAATTTTTTTACGAACGTTTTTATATTTCACCGAAGAACGAGACAGATCTCTGTTAATTTTGTTTTTCCTTTTATAATTTGAATATTTTTTCAAAAGGGATAAATAAAACTATTCGATAATAGACGGAAGAATTATCGTACTGTTATATTTCGGAAGTTAGAAAAAGGGATAAAGCGAGAGAATAGAATGAACGTAAGGGATGTAAGTTGAAAAAGGGAGATTAACTCCTTTGCACGTGCATGCACGCTCTTACGAACGTTTACGAGCATGCTGGTGCTTGTAACATCGGAAACGACTAGATATTATTTCAGAAGCTATTCGTGATATATAGACACATGCGGAAGAGAAAAGCCTTCTCTTTATATGCTTCCCATTTTTCTAGTCGTGAGTTCTATTGCGGGTCGCTATAACGACACCCAACCTCGCTTTCACGCAAGACGAAACAAGAATCGTACGAGTGTGTATATATATAATTTATTTTATGTCTTATGATTCATCATTGAAGAAATTTGGATTATATTAGAATTTAGAGATAAGATGTGTATTTTTCTATATAAATATTATATATATTATATATATATATTTTTTTTTATTACATACATATAGATGTATACATATATTAAATAAAAATATAATTTCAATCTAATTATATATTATATTTATCTATATACTCTCATTAATTTTTATTATATGGAAATATTTTTTTGTTATATTATCTTATATAACAAATATAATACACATATTATTAAATATATTATATTATATATATATATATTTTTTTTTTTACTAATACAAATATATATATATATATATATGTATTAGATTGAAATTAGAATTGCATTATATTAATTTATTTCATTTATATTTATTATATTATATTTGTATTAACTATGTTATATTAAAATCTTAAGTCGAAGTTGATGACAATTAGTTTTAGAACTGATAGATACGTTGCTTATCTAATCGAAGGAATGCGATCTAGGCCATATTTAATTATGTTTCTTAATGGAAGCGCGAAGTTGTAGATTCTAACGTATTTGATCACGCGCAGACGCGGAATATTACCGGCAAATATTTCTCCGCGTCTTACTTTTTCATCCCTGAATCAACATCCCGAAATACGTGGTTTATTTACTCGCACGCGTAGCAAGACTCGAAATCGACATGGTTAAAAAGAGAGCGAGAAAGAGAGAGAGAGTGAATGAGAGAGAGAGAGAGAGAATGAGAGAGAGAGAGAGAGAGAGAGAGAGAGAGAGAGAGAAAACGTGTCTGCCTAACGTCAATTAGGCGACCGATTCCGAACGCGCGTTCTCTTCTTGAGATTTAAATAATTTCTTCGCCTTTTCTTTTTTCTTTCTTTTTTTTTCTCTCTCTTTTTTTTTTTTTTTGAACGAACAATTCTGTTTCTATCATTGTTACTTATGATAATTTATTTTGTGTATTTTTCTTCACTTTTTTCTACTTTTTTTTTTTTTTTTTTTTTTTTTTGCACTTTTTGGTTATAATGGAACAACGAAGCTTCTACTTCTCTTTCTTAAAATCAATTTCGTATGCATCAAAATATTACGTGATATATGAAAATTGTATTCATTTGTTAATTGGATATAAATGATATCAATAATTTTTCTTAATTCACTGATTAAAATTATGATTTAGATGTGAATTTATTTGTTCGTATTAATCAATAGTTTACACTTTTTACTATACTAGTATCAATGAACTGTACTGTAAGTATAATAATTCTTATATTAAAAAAGGAAGAAAAAGAAAAAGAAAAAAAAAAAGAAGAAAGAAGGAAAAAGAACAAATTAAAGAGATATATCCGTAAAACCTTTTAACTTAATTAATTAATATATTATCTCGTTATCCATATATCTATATATTTCAATATAGAGTTATATTGAATGGAAACGTACGATTAGAAAATTAAAGAAAATATTATTATAAAATATCGATCAAAATCTTCGAATGTATGCATTTATATAAATACAATATTATCATTCAATATTGTACTCTGTAAACGAGCTTTATTATTCGAATAGCTAAAAGAAAGACGGGGAAAAGAAAAATAAAGAGAAATAAATAAAAAGAGAAACAAAGGAAACGAATGAAAGAAAAAAAAAAGAAAGGAAGAAAGAATTGACGATATACCAAAAATGAAGAAAATCGAATGGAACGAGTCGAAGTTGTCGTCAAAAGTCTACTTTTTATATATACATATATATATATATATATATATATCTATATCAGAACGAAGACAAATACTCGCACGTGCGCTTTTGGCGTGCATAGTCCATCTTTGAAGAGACATCAAAAGAAAAATACATATGTGTGTATATATATATATATATATATATATGTAAGTAAGTAAGTAAGTAAGTAAGTAAGTAAATAACTAAGTAAGTAAGTAAATAACTAAATACATATACAAGTGAATACTTATATGTACCCGTTCAAATCGTTTTCGGATTGGTCCACTTACTGTTCATGAAACATGCGTATATACGTAACCATGTAAGCATGTAAGTACTTACATACGTTCTTTACCCTAAATGGAACTTGACGCCGCGTGACCATCTTAGAGAAAGAAAGAGAGAGAGAGAGAGAGAGAGAGAGAGAGAGAGAGAGCAAAAGAGAAAAATGATGGTGCATCGTTCGCGACATGGTTTGATGAGAGAAGGGAAAGAGAGAGCGAGAGAGAGAGAGAGAGAGAGAGAGAGAGAGAAAGAGAGAGAGAGAGAGACAGAGAGAAAAAAATCGGGAGAGGGTGGTAAAGAAGAGGAAGAGGAGAAGGAAGAGAATGAGGAGGGAAAGAGAGAGAGAGAGAGATATTCGTTCGGTTAGTTCGATCGATTCACTCAGGGCGCATACGAAATTAGCCGATTTACGAATGCATGCTTTTTCTCGTAGAATTATGGCCAGTGCATTCAACAAATTGGCGATTTTTCTTGCCGTTCGGGTTGCGGACCTACCGGATTCACTTTCTCTCTCTCTCTCTCTCTCTCTCTCTCTCTCTCTCTCTCTCTTTCTTTCTTTCTTTCTCTTTCTTTCTCTTTCACTCTCTTTCTTTTTCTCTATCTCTTTCTGTATGTTTACTTTTTTTCTTTTATTCCCTTTCTATCTTTTCGTGCCCTTTGGCTACTACACAGGCGAGGGAGTGCTTTATCGATGAGATCGTTAATACTTTGGATCGTTCGATGTTTTGCCGGTACGATCGGCCGTCTATCCGTCGCGATCGGCGACCACCCGACGTGCCGCTTCGTGTCTCCTCGAATCGATGCAAAGGGGACTCCATCTTCTCTCTCTCTCTCTCTCTTTATTTATTTATTTCTTTCTTACTTTCTCTCTCTTTCTGTTTGATCGTCTACGTCGACTCATCGACTCGTCGTCACCGTCCGAGACATCGAATCTTTCGAACGTAATTTCATCTTCTTTTTATTTCTTTTTTTCTTCTTTTCCCTTTTTTTTTCCCCTTCCTTTTTCCTCTTCTCTATCTCTCTTTATCTCTCTCTTTCTCTCTCTCTCTCTCTCTTTCTACTTGTTCAAATGATTTCGAGATCTCTTTCGCAAGATTCTCTTACCAAACAGAAGTATCAACGTGTCTCTGGTTAGCATCACTTTACTTCTTCTCCTGCAGTTTCCGTTTCGACGAGTCTATAAATTGATCGCGAGTTACGATCTGTTTGCTATCCGCGTTGGATGGAATGGATACCGATGATTTCTAAAGTAGTAAACTATATTTATATATATATATATATATATATATATATATATATAAGTATTTTAAAAATTCATTTCACAGTGATAAAATTTTGATATTTGTATGACGAATATATTCTTGTTTAAATGTCTTATATACTTATACCTATATATATATATATATATATATATATATATATATATATATATATATATGTATATATTTATATTCTTTTCTCTAGAATGGTAAATTATATATTTGAAAAACATGTATATGAGTGTATATATGTATTTTGAAAATTCATTTCATAATGATAATATTATAAGTATATGTATATATATATATATATGTATATATATATACATATGTATATATATATATATTTTTTTTTTTTTTTAATGAAAGATTCTCTCTAAGAAGACGTCGTCGTAATTCTCTCCAATTATACTTTCATATCGAAAAGGAGAAGAAAAAGAAGGTGGAGTAGAAAGAGTATAAGCTCGATCACATCGACCGATCGAGCAACCGTTCATCGAACGATCCATCGATCGATCCATCGATCGATCCATCGATCGATCAGCATTTTATGATAGCAAATGCCGTATTTTTAAGGTGCGTCAGACGGAAGAAGAGACCGCTCACGGCAAAAAGGCGGCGTGCACTTAGCGACGAAGTCTCCAAGAGAGATAAATATAAATATTGATCGAGCTAAAGCTTCGTTAACGATTTACCGATTTTCGTTCGCATTAATCAGAACCATTTCGCAAAATTTTATCGAATATAACTAGTTCAATAAGAATATAATATAATACGTAATAGATTTATATACGATCGGTTTAGTTGATATTATTTAGTAAAAAGTGAACAATTAAAATTAGTTTTATTTCTGCGAAATAATAAAAAAAAAGAAAAAAAGAAAACTAAATAAACGAACAATTAAAATTAGCTTCGTTGTTGTAGGATGGTTACAGGGGTTTGGATAAAAAGCAGTGATGTTCCTAAATGAACGGAAAAGTTTTTTAGTATGATAATTGAAAATCGATTGGTCCATTTACGAGACTTTTCTTAGTAGATAAAAAAAAAAAAAAATATCACGAGGTTTCTTTTTCTGGTTTTCTTTCTTTTTTTCTTGTTTTTTTCTTTTTTTCTTTTCTTTTCGTTTCTTTTTCACGTTCACGAATTTGGTGCTAGCTACGCGTAGTCCAAAATTGGCTGTTCATTTTTTTTCTGTTTTTTTTTTGTTTTTTTTTTTTTGCGATAAGAAAGAAGACACAGAAAAATGAAGAAGAAGTAGAGGAAGAAGATGAAAATGAAGATGAAAATGTCATTGAAAACGAAAGAAAAAGTATACGAAAATGAGATATTCATTGAAAGGGAATAAAAAAAGAAGAAACCATTGAAGAAGAAGAAGGAAATAAATGAAGAAACCATTGAAGAAGATATTAAAAAAAGAAGAGGAAGAAGAAAATGATGAAACCATTGAAAAAGAAGAAGGAGAAAATGAAGAAAATGAAGAAACCATTGAAAAAGAAGAGGAAGAAACTGTTGAAAAAGAGGACGAAGAAGAAGAAGAAGAAGAAGAAGAAACCATTGGGGAGAAAAAAGAAGGAAGGAGCTATTAAAAAAGGGAAAGAAGAATAAGTGGAATCTAGTTCGAGATATTGTAAAAGGAAGTAGAAATAATAGGTAAATAAATAAGTAAATAAGTAATTAAATTAGAAGATAAGAAGATG
>NC_062189.1:17320376-17325376 GCF_912470025.1 Vespa velutina
TGGTATCCATCAAGGTGTCGGAGGTACATTAGACTTGTGTGGGTGGTTGGACTCTCAGCTGTTGTTGGTACACCTGCTCGTTTAACGTGAGAGAGTATGAGTTAGAGAGAGAGAGAGAGAGAGAGAGAGAGAGAGAGAGAGAGAGAGAGAGAGAGAGAGAGAGTAACCTTTGTGTTCCTTGTCCAAGACGACGGACTCTCGTGTGCATTTACATACAAGTTTCGCGCGAACACAATGTAATTGTTACCTCATAATGCTTGCCCTTCCCACCCCCGTCCTCCCCTCCCCCGCGTAGCTTCGCAAACGCCTTCCTTCTAACGTCTCACTCTTCCAAAGACACGCACTACTTCGTAATATCTTTTTTTCTTTTCTTTTTCTTTTTGCTTTTCTTTTTCCTTTTTTCTCCTTCATTTCTAATTTCTTCTTTTCTTTTCATTCATTTTTTCTTTCCTTCTTCCTTTCTTCTTTCCTCCCCCCTTTTTGTTCCCTCGTCAATCCAGAGAATGGAATTGTTTCTTCGACTTTTTTTTCCTCCATCCTTTTTCCTTCCACATTTCGTTTGCTTCTCTTTCTCTTCTTACTCTTTTCTTTTTTCGTTTCTTTTCTGTAAGAATCTCCAAAAAAAAAAGAAAAAAAAAAAAAAAAGAAAAATCGCATAAGCAACGGCGCGAGATCTTGATAGTTCATTAAAATGGCGTATATGAATTTTTTTTTTTTCGTTCTAACGAATGGATTTGTTCCCTTCATTTCTCTCTCTCTCTCTTTTTTTTTTCTTTTTTTAACATTTTCTTGTTCTTTTTCCTTTTTTTCTCTTTTCTTTTTCTTTTTCTTCTTCGTTCGAACCAACCAATCGCATAATCGGCCTAAGGGAATCTTGATAAATCTTTAAAGTGGCATATAATTTGACAGATTCAATTTCAATTTAATTTAATCGCTTTCATGGAAGATGAATGAAATTTGTGAAGAAGAACAAGAAAAAAAAAAAATTGTCGCTTCGATCTTCATAAAAAATCTTTTTTAAACCTAAAAAATGATCTCTTCTGATTTAACGAAGTATTTTAATTACTTCAATAGATCCATTCCTTTGACATAGATCTCAAATCTCAGATTTCTCTGTTTTTCTTTTTCTTTTTCTTAATTAAAAATGATTTTGTTTTTTATTTTATATATATATATATTTATAATAAATATATTTATAAAATTTATATTTATAATATACATATAAAATATATTTATAAAATTTATTATATATATATATATAAAATATATATGTATATATTATTCAACAAAGACAAATTTCATAGAAAGCAAAAAGAAAAAAAAAAAAAAAAATAAAAAAAAAGAAGATGAGTAATTTTCTCCCTTATCCATCAATTTGTCGAACTAACAACGATATGAGTCGATAAGACCAGTTATTTAAAGACTATACAGGTATGCCAAACTACCCTGTACATTTTCCCATGAAGCCACAGGTGCGTAAATTCGTATTTTCGAGAAGTTCCACCAAGCTATGGTTATGGTCTCGCGGTATGAGCAAATTCTACGGTATAGATACCGGGTAGATATATGCATACATATATACATACATACATACATACATACATACATACATAGACACAAATACAGGTAGACACAGACATATATAAATATATCGGTAGATGTATGTAATATTCTATAGAAAATATTCAAAATGAAGTTATCGTTTAAAAAGGACTTTACGATTATGGGAACGAAGACGAGACACTGCTATCGCGTGTTATCAAGTGTTGTTTGTGCATAGGGGGTGACACGCCGGTTATAGTATAATAGTATAGTAGTAGTGATAGTAGTGGTATTTGTTACGATGCCGTGGATTGGGATCAGAAAAGAGAAAATACGAATCTAGAAAATAAGAATAAGAAACTAAAAAGAGAGAGAGAGAGAGAGAGAGAGAAAGAGAGAAAGAAAGAGATAGAAAAGAATGAAGGTAAAGAGAAGAAGATGATAAAGTAGATGGAGGACAACGATGACGACGATTTTCGAGAGTCGCGTATGTGGAAACCCAAACGATTAAAAAAATATGACGAGCATTCATTTCCACGATCATAAAATCATTAGCATAGAAATTCCTATACCTGAGACTCGACTCGAGTTGGAGTCGGAGTCGGAGTCGAGTCGAGTTGTGTTCCAGAGGTGAGGCGCCCTCAATCCCTCCCCTCTTCACTCTTATCCTCTTCCCCGATACTCTCTCTCTCTCTCTCTCTCTCTCTCTCGTTTTCTCTTTTTCTTTCTATCTATCTTTATCTTTCTCACTCTCCACAACTCCCACGGGACTCCCTCCGGGTTTCTTCTTCGTACTACTCTCCCCATGGCTGATTTATAAACATATAATGTGACGAGGGTGTGGCCGCGCTACCACATAATGATAGGCCGACGTTAATTACGTTTGGTTAACTCATTTATGACCGGCCCATTCTACCTTTCTCTCTCTCTCTCTCTCTCTCTCTCTCTCTCTCTCTCTCTCTCTCCTTTAGTCTGAGCTGTGCGAAAATTCGTACGGGTCAAATTTCGATGCAATAAATCATGAAAAGGTTTAAAACGTATCGTCACCGTCTCTCTCTCTCTCTCTTTTTCTTTTTTTTTTCTCTCTTTCTGTCTCTCTCTCTCTCTCTCTCTCTTTCTCCCTGTCTCTCTGTCTCTTTCTCTTCTTCTCTCTATCTTGCATTTTCATATGCGACGTTATAATTTATTATATATCCGAATGTTCATTCCGAGAGACAGACATTTTTTATGGATTAAGCGTTATACGTCGAACGCCGATATAAAACACATCGTTTTCTTTTGAATGTAGAAAATATTAAAGAATGAAAGAAGGAGTAAGGGCAGTTAGGACAACGAAGATAGGTAAGATAGTATAAGAAAGAAGGAAGGAAGGAAGGAAGGAAGGAAGGAAGGAAGGTAGGAGGGAAGGTAGGTTGCTGAGGATGGGTGGTGAGGAGGATGGAAGGTGAGGAATAGAGAAAAGAGAATGATATCGATGGTTTTTCCTTCTTTTATATACGTTAACATATACAATTTACATATTCGTGTCTGGCACGCATATAAATATGTTTTGTTGAAGGATACGAGGAAAAATTATGTCGGTTTATGTTGTTAAGTTAAGGAAGCTGAACGAAGAGACAGTGGGATAAAAAGAGAAAGAAAGATGGAGAGAAAGAGAGTGAGAGAGAGAGAGAGAGAGAGAGAGAGAGAGAGAGAGAGGGAAAAGATCCACCATAGACTTCTTTTACGGGTATACGCAGTAGGGCAGTAAATCAGTGGGACACAACAAGAAGAACCATAGAGCTAGGTGGTTATAACAGTTCTGTTAAAAGATATACACACGTACATACACATAGATATACATTATACATTATTATTCAAATTCAAGAAAATGAAAAGCTTCTCCTTTGATGGATTGTTCGATGGATGAATTGGATTGATGACCTGAAATATTATTTCGTCGTTATATTTTACATAATAATTATTATCGATTATTACATTTAACAATTTGTTCTAATAATTACGTTAATATGTTAATTAAATATACATACACACACACGCACACACATAATTACTTTTCATTAATATAAACGTGTCCGTGAATTATCATATTATTTGTATTTAATTAATATTGAATATAACATGTACTTGCATACTTATAAAACTATATATACACGGTGACATTTTAATTACTACCACGTGACTTGGAAGGAAAGGAAAGAAATGAAAAAAGAAAAAAAAAAGAACAAAAATAAAAAAGAAGGAAAGAGTAGAAGGGGGAAGAGAAAAGGAAAAGAAAGAAAAAAAAAAAAAAGACAATGTGTCCCATAGCTCGGCTATATTCGCGTTCCTTAATAAATTCGGTCGACACCCTAAAGTCCCCACATGCCAAGATGGGAAAAAAGCATTGTTCTGCCTTTTGACTCCGAAAGGAATTCCTTGACCTCTACTCTCATAATCTTTTCTTTAGCTCGGAGAGAGACTGAGAGACGATAAAATATCCCCTGGCCACTCTCTCTTTCTCTCTCTTGTTCTCTCTTATTCTCCCTCTCTCTCTCTCTCTCTCTCTCTCTATCTATCTCTCCTACTTGCTCGTTCGCTGTTATGCTCTCTAGCGCGAGAGAGAGAGAGAGAGAGAGAGAGAGAAAAAGAGAGAGAGAGTTTCTCTCGAGTCATGTGGAGATCAAACACCAGTGTTCCTAGCTATAGAGAGAAAGAGAGAGAGAGAGAGAGAGAGAGAGAAAGAGAGAGAGAGAGAGAGAGACTCCCACAGCCTAAATGGTGGAGGCGAGTTGAAATATCGCGTTGGGTATCCCTATATGTTAATCTCTGCATTAGCATAATACCGTGATTCTTCAAGGATCATTTGGAAATGCAAATAAATAATTTATAATAATAAGTGCGGCACGTCCTGTTGTGGCAGCCGCGGATTCATACATACGTCAGATTGCACCACCGTATTATAACAACATGACTATATATACCATACCTATACGAGATAACACAGTACAGGGTTAGTATTATATATCTATACGATTGTATGGATATGCGTAATGTTCCTGACAATTCGTAAATACTTTCTCAATTTTTTTTTTTTTTTTTACCTTTTATCGTTCTTTCCTTTCATCTTCTTTTTTTAGACATTGTTATCAATCGATCGTTACGATCACCTTTCAACACCTTCGATGCGAAATAACGACGCTCGATAAAAAGAAAAGATAATCTTTTACCATTAAATCGTATATCGTCGGTGGAGTCGATTTTACGTTTGTATCGAAGAGAAAAAGAATGAAATAAAATTGAATTAAATTAAATTAAATTAAATTAAATTAAATTAAATGAAGATAAATAAACAATGAATTTAGAAGAGAACGGCATGATGAAGAGAAAGTTCATGATGAAGAAATTGTCGCGAGATGATCTCGAATGAACGATCGAAAAAAGCGAGAATAGATAAAAAGATAGATAGATAGATAGAT
>NC_062189.1:17330376-17335376 GCF_912470025.1 Vespa velutina
TCTCTCTCTCTCTCTCTCTCTCTCTCTCTCTCTCTCTCTCTCTCTCTCTCTTTCAACGAGGTCTTCTGTCGCATTATCTTGTTAACTGCTAAAGAATGATGTTTCTTTTTTCTTTTTTTCTTTTTTTCCTTTTTTTTTTTTTTTTTTTATTACTTTATTATCATTATTTATATATTTATATATATATATATATATATATTAGATTATTTTAAATATGTCTATATTGGTAGATATATATTTTAATATTTTACGTATCATAGTTATATGTTTATCTCTTGATCATATAAGATTGTTTTTATTTTATTTTATTTTATTTTATTTTATTTTATTTTATTTATTTCTTTTTTTTTTTCTTTCTTTTTTTGATACAATCAATATTACTACGTTATTATAACTTTGTTTTTATCAATAGGTATACTTAAATGCAGACATCTATTTTGATGTATAGTGTAACACATACTATCATTAAAAATTATATATTATTAAATAGTTGTATGTATATAGTACTATATTATTTATTTATATATATATATATTTATTTATTTATTTATTTATTATTATTATTATTATCATTATTATTAGAAACTATACAAGTAATTAATATTATTTTGATACAATATTTTTTAACAATTGAATTAATATCTACGTCGATATATAAGGTTTCAATTACAACATGACCAATCAATCATGTTTATTTAAACAACGTTATATTAAATAATTCAATATATCGTTCTTTGAAAGTTTGAACTATTTTATAATAGCATTATGTAAATTTGCATATAATTATGAAAGTTACTTATTATTATTATTATTATTATTATTATTATTATTATTATTATTATTACAATATTTACAAGACTTCGATGCGCACACACACATATATATATATATATATATATATATATATATATATATATATACTTTAGACAGATCATTGTCTTTAAAACGTTTGATAACAATTCATAAGGATCGATTATCATAGAAGATATTTAATAATAATAAAATACACATAGAATGCATTTCGAAAGAAAATATATTCTATTGTATACACTTTCTTTAATACGTTCCTTTGTCTATCATTGATTTCCGGAATGACGAAATCATGTCGCAGTTGGATTTCGAAAGAAGAGTCAGACGTACTTCAATTTATCAATGGCATTATGGTGGATTTACAAGGCGGACAGGAGAGTTAATGGAAACCAATCGTTTGGAGCCTTTTAATCCTCTTACACATCGTTTTACGTCGTTCGTAAAAGTAAGATACTGAAACGTTTTCATGCCAAGTTAAACTTGTTCAAACTTTTTCTTTTTCTTTTTTTTTCCTTCTTCTTCTTTTTTCTTTTCTTTCATTTCTTTCCCCCACCCCCCCCACCCGCCCCACCCCCTTTATTTCCTTATTTCCTTATTTACTTTACTCGGTTACTTAATTCGGTTGATATTTCTTTTTTTCTCCATGGATTTTCACCTTCCGCAAGCGCAAACTCCACGTCACATTGTAAATCATCGACGCTTCTCGTATATCTTTGAACATCAACGATAAATTCTTAACGTCTTATATATCCCATTCGTTCGTGATATACGTTCGAGATATATAGTATATATCTACCTACCTACCTACCTACCTACCTACCTACCTACCTACCTACCTACCTAACCTACCTAACCAAGCAAACGATTTTCGATTAACCATTTTTATTCCTTTCATTTCTTGATTTTCTTCTTCCCTTTTTCTTTTTTTTTTTTTTTTTGTTATTTCTTTCGTTTTCTTTTTTTTTTTCTTTTCCTTCTTTTTTTTTCCATTAATTTTCGTAACGCATTCGCGTTCGCTCGTACGAAGATTGATTTTATTATTGATTTTGAAAATTCTTCCTTACCGAACGAAATAAAAAAAATAATAATACGAACATTCATATATTATGATTTATAATGTATTCTCATATATGTAACATATAAATAATTATTCACATAAGTTCGAGATATATTTATCAAGCGATACACGATATAATCATTTTTAATGCTTTTCATTTTTTGATTTTCTTTGTAATCTTTTCTTTTCTCTTTGCTTATTATTATTTTTCTTTTCTTTTTTTTTTTTTTTCTTTTCTTTTTTCTCTTTTAATTAACCCCTGCAATGCACTTGCGCCGGACGAGGATAGGATCGATCTCATTGGTTTCGAAAATTGGCAAAAAGTAATATAACAAGTAGGTTACGAAGATTTATATAAAGATTTATAATATTCATCGTTGCACGTGATACACAAGTACATACCGAAATATATTTATCGGAGCGATTTTCGATCAACCATTTTTTTTCTTTTTTTTTTTTTTTTTTTTTTTTAATGTCCATTTCGTTTCTCGATTTTTTCTTTTTTCTTTTTTCTTCTTTTTTTTTCTTTTTTTTTTTTTTTTCTTATTAATTCTCGCAATACACTCGCGCCGGACGAAAGATTGATTTCATTGCTTTCTTTCGAAAGTTTGCAATAAAACGAAATAAATAATATGTATACGAAGATTTATATAATGATATATTATAATATCATCGTGTACATGAATACGTACGAGATATATTTTACCAAGCAATTTACGATCAGTACCTTTTCTTTTATTTGTTTGTTTGTTCATTTACTTATTTATTTATTTATTTATTTACTTATTTATTTATTTATTTATTTTTATTTTTCATTTCTGTTCTTTTAATGCCCTCTTTATTTCTTTTTTTTTCTTTTTTTTTTTTTTTTTTTTTTCTTTCGTTTACGACAAAAGGAATAATATAAATGATTTACATTATAATCGACTTTACTCTTTTTTTTTTTCTTTTTTTTTTTTCATACATTTATCAAATATTTTTGACGACGAAGGATCGATCTTCTACTTGTACAAGTTTTTTTTTTGGCTTTTACGATTTATCCAAAAAAAAAGAAAAAAAATAAATAAAAGTGAAAAAAGAAAAAGAAAAGATAAGAAAATAAAAGGAGCGAAGAGAGGAAGAGAAAAAAAAAAAGAAAAAAGAAAAAGAAAGAAACAGAGTAAATGAAAAAATTAAAGAAACGAAAGAAATGAAGTAACGCGTAAGAAGTCGTAAGAAGAAGAATTTAAAATAAAGATCAACATTAAACTCGATTTACATCGTCACGTGATACGTACAGAAAGAAAAAAAAAAAAAAGGAAAAGGAAAATAAAAAAGGAAAGAAAATTATACGATCGGTAGTGGTAGCTTTAACGAGAGTAAATCTCTGCTTTAATTCTCCGTCATTTTTTATGTTCTCTCTCTCTCTCTCTCTCTCTCTTATATACCCGCGTAAAGAGAGAGAGAGAGAGAGAGAGAGAGAGAGAGAGAGAGAGAGAGAGAAAAGAAAAAGAGTTGAAATGATACAGGGGAATACGAATTGCTCGAGAAAGTAAGGTAGTAGTAGGAAGGGCGCCTATAAACGCTCGTTCACGATGGAAGAAGAAGGTGTGAGAAGTAGTAATTGCAAAAAAGTTTTGCTTCGCGATTAACAGCCCGTAGCTAATTAGACGGCCATTATATCCAAGAGAGGTTGGTATAACACGTGTGTTGGTACCTCCTGCATTCCGTTGATTTTAATTGAAACACTTTTAGCACGTGTATACAGACACACACACACACACACACACATACACATACAAACAGAGAAAGAGAGAGAGAGAGAGAGAGAGAGAGAGAGAGAGAGAGAGAGAGAGAGACACACACACATACACACGTGTATGCATACATACATATACATATATATATATATATATATATATATATATATGTGAAAACATGAAAGTACGCAATACGTAATGTCACGTGGTATTTTAAAGGCACGCGACGATCCATTTAAACGAACCGTGTGTGTTAATTACATACATCGTTCTAAATATGTAATAGGAATTTTTTCTTCTTCTCTTTTGATTTATTTACTTTTTCTTACCTTTTTTTTTTTTTCTTTTCTTTTTTCTCTCCTTTTCTTTTTTTTTTTTCTTTTTTTTTCCCGTATCTTTCACCTTTACCGGCAAAAAAATATCGACGATGGAAATGACGGAAATGTTTCTTATCTCTTTTTCTTTTCGTTTTTCATTCCTTAAAATGCTCTCTTTAATTTTTTTTTCTTTTTTTTTTTTTTTTTTTGTCATTCATACGAAACGAATTCGAAGTACGAAGAACGTATAATTAATTAATTGTCGTATCTAATATTTTTATCAATACGAATTTAGATGTCTGGCATTGATGATGATCACGCACCAATTAGATATCTGCGTTGTCACAATGTGTTTCTTTTTGTTTTTTCTTTCTTTTTTTTCTTTTTTTTGTTTTTTTTTTTTTCTTGATAGAAGAGATCGAAGATAAAAAATGAAAATGAAAGAATTATTTATTTCTAACGTCGTAAGAACTATTTTCTCCTTCTATCGACAGCATGTATTTTCTCTCTCTCTCTCTCTCTCTCTCTCACACACATTCACACACACTCTTCTTCCGTCTTACTCGCACATATTTATTTGGCATTGACGAGGGTCACGACGTCACATAGTTCATCGTAAATCCTATGAAACTCTGATTGTGCGAGTCTACTTTGAAATGGATAATAGATTCTCTCTCTCTCTCTCTCTCTTTCTCTCTCTGTCTCTATCTATTTATCTATCTATCTTTCTCACGCATATGTTATTATCTTCTTATTGATAACAAATTTATAAATCGTTTCATATCTCATATTTATCGATCTAAAGGAAAAAGAAGATTAAAAAGAAAAACAATGAGAGAGAGAGAGAGAGAGAGAGAGAGAGAGAGACAAAGATAAAGATAGATCGATCGATCTTGTTCTCCCCCTCCCTCCCAACCCCCTCCATAAGATAACACACATTTATGAATAAGATAAATTTCATCTACTCAGGTGTCGACTAAATGTTAAAAATAAATGAGCCATGTTTTATCTATTTCTAGTTTGGAGATTGATAGAAAAAAAATTGAGAAAAACGATCTAACATACGAAATCATCGAT
>NC_062189.1:17337876-17360376 GCF_912470025.1 Vespa velutina
ATATTATATTTAGTATAATATAATACAGATTCGGATGTGGTCGATGGTGATTTTCTTATATCGTTCTAAGCATATACACAACGAAAATAATATTAATAATATTAATAATAATAATAATAATAATAATAATAATAAAAATAATAATAATAATAATATATAATAGACAATAGATAATAATAATAATAATAATAATTGTAATAATAATATTATAATTATTATAATTAATATAATAATATTAATAATAACATTGTAATTATTATAATTAATATAACAATATTAATAATAATAATAATAATAATAATAATAATAATAATAATAATAATAATAATAATAATAATAATAATAAATTATTATTATTTATTATTAATATTGATAATAATAAAAATAATAATTAATAATTAATAATTAGTAATGACAATAATTAATAATTAATAATTATTGTTACAATAATGTTATATTTTAGCTTATCATAATTCAGAGGCTTTGTTGTTATTTACAGAATATCACACATAATAGAAGTCGCAATATAATGTATCATACATTTAACACTCAGGCGATCTAATCTCATATTATTTTCACTCTTTCCTTCCTATTTTTAAATGTTTCGCTGTTTCAACACACTTTCTATTATTTTAGTATTTATGTATATATATATATATGTATATATATATATATATATATATATATGTGTATATATATACATATATGTATATACATATATGTATATACATATATATATATATATACACATATATATATATATATTTATATGTATATTTAAATATTTACAATTCTTATATCTATGTATCTCGTTCGCTTGAAAATATTACTTGGTTTCTGTTTCTCTTTTGTTTTGTTTTTTTTTTTGTTTTTTTTCTGTTTTTTTTTTTTTTTTTTTTTTAATCTTTCGCACTTCTCAGTTTCGTCTCTTTTTGAGGAAAGAAATAGCGAGTTCGGAGATCCTTTAAGTGTTCAAATGTCCTTGAAAACGTAGATCGAACGTTTTCTTTCGGCGCTTACGAACATACGTCGGACTCTAATTACGAAGTTTTTATAAACGCACGCATCTGAATCGACGCCAGATTAAATTTTTTTTTTTCTTTCCTTTTTTATCGGATTTAAATAAGTTTAGGCACGAACGTGACTGAAATTGTACATCCGGTTTTTTTCATTGTTTTCTTTTTTCCATTTTTTTTTTTGTTGCGTTTTATTTGTTGTTTTTCCATTTTTTTTTTTTTTTTGAGGAGGCGGGGACCTTCGTGGCCTTATTATTCTTATTTATTTATTTTTCCTTTTTTTTTTTTTTCTTTTTTTCTTATTGTTCGTTCTTCTTTTTTGCTCTCTTTTTGCCCGATGTGACAATATATTCTTTTTATCTTCATTTATTTATTTATTTATTTATTTATTTATTTATTTATTTAATTATTTATTCACTCATTTATTCGTCTATTAATATTTCCTTTTTTGGTATTTACGCTCTTCATTCTCTCACATAATTGTTCTTTATTTATTTATTTATTTATTTATTTATTTATTTATTTATTTATTTATTTATTTATTTAATTTAATTTTAATTTTATTCTTTTTTTTTTTTTTTTTTTTTTTTTTTTTTTTCTATTTTTTTTTTAACAAATTACCTTATCACGTAGAAAATGGCTTCATTCGTAAATTCATTCATATATACGAGTAAGGATACCAGACAAAATTTGTAACGATAAGATACAGACGATTTGGTTTGTCTCCTTATTTTTCTAATATTTCTATTTCATTTTTTTCTTTCTTTTTCTTTTTTTTGCATCGTTCCGAATTTTCTTCTTATTCCTTTTCTTTTTTTCTTTACTTTATCTTTTTTTCTCTTTTCTATCTATTCATTTATTTATTCATTTTCTTATCTTTCGAAAGATCGACAAGGATAAAAAAAAAAATCGTTCCTCTTTTTACAATCATTATGGGCGTTCGTACGCGATTCAATATCGTTTCGTTTCATTTCAATTCTTTTTTCTTTTTCTTTTTTTTTCTTTTTTTCTTTTTTTTTTCGTAGAATCGTAGATAAAACACGTTCGTCAGATAATAAAATTCGATGGACGATATGAAAGAAAAAAAAAAAGAAAAAAAAAGGAAGAAGAAGGATTTTTAGAACATTCGTTCGATGTATAGAAAATGAAGTGATCGATAGATCATTTTTCTTTGAATTTCACTAAGAAAAAATGTATCATTCTTTGCTCTCTTTCTCTCTCTCTCTCTCTTTATTTCTATTTGTCGTTTGTTCTCGCTCTTATTTTTCTTTTCAAATGAACTAAAGAAATAAAAAACGAACATATAAATCGCATTCGATTCGAACGATTCTGAAAATCTTAATGGACATAAATGATTCTATGATCGGATAGATTTCTCGTTGCATTAACGTCGAGGAAAATGATAATAATTAAGAAAATAAGAAAAAAAGAAAAATAAATAATAAAAAAAGAAAAAAGAAAAAAAAAAGAAAAAGATAACATCCGTCCGATATCTTTTCCATCATCGGCAGGCGATAAGGAAAAAAGAAAAAAAAGAATGAAAGAATGAAATAGAGGAGAAGGAAAAAAGAGACAAGAAGAAAAAATAAACAAAGAAAAAGACAAAGAAGTAAAGAATAGCAATAAGAAATTTTCATAGGTACAAGTTTACAAAAATTCGCAAAAATTAATTAAAGACATTTATGCCCTTTGAAATTATAAACGAGACGTTTTAGGGTCGGCAACAATTTGGGTACAAATTTTTCATGTACAGAAATTACGAAAAATCAAATGATACAAAATTTATGACTAATTTTTCTCTCTCTATCTCTCTCGTTAATGTCATAAAAAACATTCTTCGAAGTATCGTAAATCAAGAAGGTCAATGAAACGTCACTTTTTCGATAACATTAGTAATAGTAGATAGTAGTAGTAATAGTAATAGTAGATAGTAGTAGTAGTAATAGTAGTAGTAGTAGTAGTAGTAGTAGTAGTAGTAGTAGTAGTAGTAGTAGTATTAGTAGATAGTAGTAGCATTAGTAATGGTAATGAAGGCGTAGTATAGTAATAGTAGTAGTATTAGTAATAGTAATGAAGTAGTACAGTTCGTAGTAATGATGACTGATGACGATGATAACGATGATGAATAGATGATGAATATGATGATGAACAGATACAGGCAGTATCAAAAGTTCCTAAATAGACTCAAAGAACATGATTATCTACGATCAATTTTAAAAATCAATTACACACAACGTTCCCTATCAGCGAGATTATATTTTAAGTCTTTTCCTACTTTTATATTTATATATATAAATATATATATATATATATATATAAAATAAAAGAAGGAAATTATATATAAATATATATATAAAAAAAATAAAAGAAGGAAAACATAAAGAAATATTTACGAAAGGTAATAATTGATTTTTAAAATCGTTTAAAAATTTTTGACTCATTCTGTACTAGTAATAATAGTAATGATAATAGCAATAATAATAGTAGTAATAGTAGTAGTAGTAGTAGTAGTAGTAGTAGTAGTAGTAGTAGTAGTAGTAATAGTAGTGATGATAGTGCTAGTAGTAGTAGTAATAGTAGTAGTAGTAATGGTAGTGGTATTTTTTGAGTTCCATAAGTTGTAATTGTAATTGTTGTAGTTGTTGCTGTAGTTGTTGTTGTTGTTGTTGTTGTTGTTTCTTTAGTAGGCGGTCGCTTGATGATGCATCAGAGGATTGAAGTGATGAGGTCCGAGATGATGAGGAGGCGGAGGACCTGGCAATGGGCTATGTTGTGGAGCAACGGTCGGCGGCTGACAAACGTACCACTCCGTCAACTCAGTTCCACGAGTTGCAGGATGACTTGAAGGCGGGTTCGAAGTCGTCGTTGTCGGGACAACCGGCGGTGGTTGGGGTGACTCTGTGTGACCGGTCACCGACAAGCTACCCCCGCTGCTGCTGCTCTCTTCGCCCTCGCTCTCGTACCCTCCACCTATCTTACCCTCGCCCAACGTCATACCGTGCACCTGGAACAAAAATAGGCGGAGCCTACTTTTAGATTTTGACCTGTCTGTTTTTATATTTATTTAATTTTTTTTCTATTTCTGTCTGACTCTTTCTCTCCCTCTCTCTCTCTCTCTCTCTCTCTCTCTCTCTCTCTCTCTCTTTCTCTCTGTCTCTCTGTCTCTATCTCTTTTTTTTCTCCTTCTTCTTCTTTTCTTTCTTCTTTTTCTTCACTTTTTCTCTCGTTCCTTCAGAATGTCTATCTTTATTCATCTATCTATCTATTCTTTTTTTTTTTCATGTAAATAAAAAGGAAAGTGAGAGAGAGAGAGAGAGAGAGAAAGAGAGAGAGAGGTAGGATATATAAATAGGATGAGTTATTTATTTTTTGTTTTTCCTCAAAAAAAAAAAAAAAGAATTAATCGATACCAATTGTCATAACAAATATAACATATTGACGCGTAAAATAATTTTTTCATGGTAAATACATTGCATGCATATTTATGTACTCATCCATGGGAACAAGATGCAAAAAAGAATTTATATAAAAAAAAAAAAAAAAAGGAAATATCATAGAAATAGAACAAGGAATGATATTTTAATAAGACAGTCTTGTTTTTTTTTTGTGTTCATTATTCCATAAAACAATTTCGATGATATACAATCACGTATGTATCTCGTTGCACGCAATAATAATGAGTTCAATAAATCGTCGATAAATAAAACTAAATAAATAATTGTCTTATGGAAAAACGATATTTACTTTAATTGTAACCAATTGACAAGATAACGTTGGAAGAATCAAAAAAAAAGAAAGAAAAAGAAAAGAAACAAAAGAAAAAGAGAAAAGCAAAAAAAGCAAAAGAAAAGAAAAGAAAGAAAGAAAGAAAGAAAGAAAGAAAGAAATGGAAGGAAGGAAGGAAGGAAAAACAGTTCTCATAAAGAACGAAAAAAAGTAATAAAAGAAGAATTGTAGAATGAGAAATATTTGTGTTATGTGTGTTGAGACCTTGGGCCCTCGATATTCAAAATAGAGAAGGGATATCTTCTATAGTTGGAAGGTCGAGAGGAAGGGTTGACGAGGAACGAAGATACGAGAAATGAGAAACACGAGAAACGCGAGAAGATGATGTTCCGGGATGCTGGGATAAAGCAAAAACGGGCGGCATCGGTGGCTCAGAACTAGCGAAGACTTGGTTGAGAAAGGAGAAAAGAACGGAGAGAAGAGAAGTGGATAGAAGAAGAAGAAGACGACGACGACGACGACGACGACGACGACGACGAAGACGACAAGGATGAGGATGAGGAGGAGGATGAGGAGGATGAGGATAAGGAGGAGGAGGTGGAGCGGAGGAATCCGTCACCCTCGTTCTTCTTTCATAATTCAGTGAGCAAATCTCGTCGACTGCCTTCCGCGAATCTCGTTTCGTTTAGACCGAAGAGAAAAGCTAAGAGAAGTTGAAATGTGTGTGAAATTTCTTGCAGAAGTTGGACAGACGTACACACACACACACACACACACAGAGAGATATAACCGATGTATAGGTGTGCATACACGTATACACAAAGAAAGAAAGAAAGAAAGAAAGAGAGAGAGAGAGGGAGAGAGAGAGAGAGAATGACGTATATATATCCTTTTATCATTTTATACATGTATCTATCCATCTGTTTATTCATCTATTAATCTATCTATTTATCTATCTATCTATATAATTTTTTTTTCCTCTTTCGCTTCTCTATATCTCATCCGGTGCCACGAATGATTTCCTATTAAGATTCCTTATGATCGCTCGTGCATGAATCTCACTTCGAATTTTCGTGTATCTCTTCCCTTCTGCCCTCCTCACCTATACCTTAACCTCCTTCTTCTTCTCTCTCTTCAAATCCTTCGCTCACCCCCGCCCCCTCACCCACACCCCTCGAAGCTCGCCATAATATTATAACACAATACTACATCCTATGCTATTTCTTTTCTTTTCGATTTCATCTGATTTTTTTTTCTTCCCTCTCTCTCTCTCTCTCTCTCTCTCTCTTCTTTTTTTTCTATTCTTTTCTATTCTTTTCTTTTCTTTTTTTTTTTCTCGATGGCGCAGCACGAAAGCGAACGAACCGAAGCTACGAAAGTAAACCACTGATGTATCCGCTATTGATCTTCACGGTCACGTTACGAAACTTCTTGAACGAACGCCGTGCTGCTCGAATTGGAAGAACCGCAAAAGGAAGAAAAGGAAAGAAAGAGAGAGAGAGAGAGAGAGAGAGAGAGAGAAAGAGAGGGAGAGATTATTTAATAATCATTCCCTTATAAAAAAATCTGATTAAAGAAAGAAAATTTTCACGACAATTGTGAGATTAAAAAATGATTGATGACAAATAAAGAAGAAAAAAGAGAAACTGAAAGATCGACAGGCTCAATTGCCAATAAAATCTGTTCGAAGTGATGATGGTAATGAAATGTTGATGAAAAAGAAAAGAAAGAAAAAAAAAAAAAAAAAAGAAAAAGAAAAGAAAAAATATTAATATTTTTTATCAATACATTCTTTTTTTAATAAAACATTTTATCGTTCTTATTGAAATTATTCTCATTAAGATTTAATTAACAATATGTTATAATTTATTATAAAATAATATATATATTTATATATATATATATATATATGTATAAATGTTTATAAGATTATAGACATACCTTCATATGTTTGCGCAACGAGCTTGGATGTGTATAAGACTTGTCGCATCCTGACACTCGACAATTGTACGGTTTATCCGAGGTGTGAACGTGACTGTGTTTCTTGCGATCGCTGCTATTTGCGAACCGCCTTTCACATCCCGAATATTCGCATTTAAATGGTTTCTCACCTGTAACGATATAAAAAAAAAAAAAAGAATAAACATATTATATTATATCCGATCTCAAAATAATTTTCACATAATACAATTAACAAATTAATTCGCCTTTTTTTTTTCGACTTGTTTTTTCTTCGTTCGAACACGTGGACGTTTCTCTTTTCTTTTTTTCTTATTTCTTTTTCTTTTTTACATTCTTTCTCTTTTTTCTATCTTTCTTTCTTTCTTTCTTTCTTTCTTTCTTTATTTATTTATTTATTTATTTATTTAATGTAAAAACCGTGTCGAAAGGACGATTTTTATACGATCGTAAAGGATCTAAATGTAATTGAACTGTCATATAACTAATTATGATAGTCTGATAGAGAGAGAAAAAAAAAATAAAAGAGAAAGAAAAAGAAAAAAATTTTGCACGATTATAAATCCTTATAATTTATCCGTCTAAACGTTTTCGTTATTATCAAACGTATTAGACGAGGCTAATCGAAAATGCGATATCGAAAGCTCATCCTTTATGACGTTCATTTAAATGTCATGGGGTTAAAACGATAACCATAAAAAATGCGAAAAAATTCTTCTTCAATTTCAATCGTTCATTTTATCTCTCTATCTCTCTAGCTTTCTATCTATCTATCTATCTATCTATCTATCTATCTATCTATTTATCTATCTACTTAGAATTTAACGACCTCTTTAAATCCTTAAACATATTAATTACTTGTCAACGAGACATAGAATGCACACAGAGAGAGAAAAAGAGAGAGAGAGAAAAAGAGAGAGAGAGAGAGAGAGAGAAGTGAACGAAGCAATCGAAAGAAGAAAAGAGATAAAAGTACATAAAAGAAAAAAAGAAGTGAAAAAGAAAAAAGAAAAGAAAGAGCGAAAAAAAAAGAAATAGAAGAAGAAAGATAATTGACAATGTCCAATGAAAGAGAATTTCGTTGTAATGAGGAGAAAAGCGATAAAGTGTTTCGAGTAATAGAAGTGAGAAGGAACATGGAAAAGGAGAGAGTAAGAATAAGAAGAGTAAAAGGAGAACGGTGTAATTAAAAGGAGATTAAGAGATCGTGATTATAAAAAGCTTTGCCCCGATTTCCGTTTATCTCGAGTTTTAGTCGTAAGGGTTCTTTTCGTCGGTCTTAACTTAAAAGAAGTAAGAGAAAAAGAGATAAAAGATATCGAGAGATAAGGTCTTTCTCTCTCTCTCTCTCTCTCTCTCTCTCTCTCTCTCTCTTTCTCTCTTTCTCTCTTTTCACTCTTCTCTTCTTTCTCTCTTTTTACTCTTCTCTTTTTTTATCCCCCTCTCTCTCACACCACAAATGGGTGCCATAGTCGTTGAATTTATATCTACATACATGTGTATATACATGCAATATATGTGTATGTGGTATATGTATATATGTATATACGCATGTTTGTGTGTGTGTGTGTGTGTGTGTGTATGTGGATGTGTATATCGAGACCGTGTGGCGTGACTCTTATTTATTTCCAACGGAAGTTGACTGGAATATATTTTAACGTCGGTTCGCACCCCTTCCTCCTTTTTCCTTGCGCCAAAGGCCGCGAGGGTGGTGAAGGAGGAGGAGGAGGAGGAGGAGGAGGAGAGTGGTGTAAGGTGGGGTGAGTTTGCCCGGTCACCCTCCTCTTCCGGAAAGGCTTTTCCTCTTCTGGCACTCGCCTTGAGAAGAGACCGAGCCGGAAACGCGAACTTGGCGGATTTCTTTTTTTTCTCTCTCTCTCTCTCTCTCTCTCTCTCTCTCTTCCTTGTTCTTTTTTTTTTCTTTTCTATTTCTTTTTCTCTTTTTTCTTTTTTTTTTTTTTTTTATGGTGAAAATGGCGGCCAACAACTTTTCTTCCTTCCTTTCTTTCATTCTTTCTTTTTTATCTCACGAAAAAGTACGCGCGCGTGTTGCACATTTAAATATATCTCATTTTCAAATATCTTTCATTTTATTTGAATACCAATATACTTTTATTCTTTATTTACTTTCATTCAATGTCAATCGAATAAATATATTTTACGTCCATACGCGTCACTTTTATTTCTATTCGTGTTTTAATTTTTTTTTTTTTATTTATTCATTTATCTATTTTTTCTTTTATTTATTTATTTTAATTCAATCCTCCTTTTTTCTCTCTCCTCTTTTTGCATTTTTCCTCTTCAATATCGTCAAACGTTAAAATCCTCATCGCTTATCATATTCGAAAGGAAAGGAGGAAAAAGATGGAAACAAAAAAGAAAAAAAAAAAAATTAAAAAGACAAAAGAGAGAGAGAGAGAGAGAGAGAGAGAGAGAGAGAGAAAGGAAACAAGAAATTTCTTTTCTCCTTACATTTCCAAAAGGAAACAATTACGTCAGTTATCGATTACGGTTGATTTGTATATATAAATATGTAGAAGACAGGTAGGTATATAATTTACGTTTAATAGTTACCTATTAACTATTCTATCATAATCAGCTAGCACAACTTGAACGTCATTATTCATTTCACGTGTGAAAAGTACGATAAGATAGTAGCGTTCGACTGACATATCGCTACGGAACAGATTATATTCAAATCGTTCGTTCGTTCGTTCGTTCGTTCGAACGTGGTCGATGTAATAATACACACATACACACACACACACACACTAACACGTACACACATACATATATAGATATACCCACGTAAATACGTATATGTATTACATGTAAATACACACATGTCGAACAAAAGAATATACACACATACGTACGTAAGTACGTATATGTATATAAACATACATATTGCTAATGCAAAGAACGTCGCGAGCGTCATATAGAAAGGAAAGGTGCTTTAAATATTTATGAACTTAGGGAAAAGAAAAAAAAAAGAAAAGAAAGAGAGAAAGAGAAAAAGAGAAATATAGCTTGGTTTTACGCATGGTGTCGACGCTTATCTCGAACGTCGAAATAGCCACGTTTCTGTTCCCTCGTTTTCAACGTCGTCTCATAAGGTCTCAATCGTTTGTATCGTTTTTCTTTTTTTCACCTCTTCCATATTTCTATGTATATATGTATGTACATACTTATGTATCTATGTATGTATGTGTATATGTATATATATATATATATATATAAATATATATATATATGTATACATGTATATAGTCGTGCGACTTTTAATGCAAATATTCATAATACTTTCTAACATCTCTTATGTACCTCGTTTAATGATCAATTAATCTTCTATGATATATATATATATATATATATATATATATATATATATATGTTTTTATATGTGTATACATAATTACATTGTTATTCTTACGTCGTTTTCATAAAATATTTTGAAATTCATATTAAATCTTTTTTTTTTCTTTTTTTATATCATCTATATTATATAAAAATATCTAAAAAATTTCATTATTATATTTTTACGTAGTAGTTTGATTAATATTTTATGATTAATATTTTAATATTACGTTTGGAGATTAAAAATAGAAAACAAAAGAGATATATATATATATATATATATATATATATATATATAAATATTTGATTTTTATTATAATAATCAATTTCTATTAATTATAAAATATGATTATGTAATATAATCATAACAATCGTATAAACATACTTACGTATTAATAATTAAAAAATTATCTTCAGATAAAATGAAAGAGAAAATAATTGGATTTTAATTATAATGATCTCTCTCTCTCTCTCTCTCTTTCTTTCTCTTTCTATGAAATATAATCGAGAGCTCAATTATAATTTCATAATCAATTATAAAGTAATACATAATATTTTAAGTAATAGATATTCTATTTAAATAAAAATAAATAAATAAATAAATAAACAAATAAACATATATATATATATATAAATGGATTTATTATAAAATAAAATCGATTGTTTTATTTCTTTCTTTCCCAATATATATATGATCAAGAGCTTGATTATGATTTCAAATCTATCGATAGTGCCAACAACCACATCCATGGGGATTATAAAAGCCGAATGGTATGAAAGATAGTCTCGAATCCATTTCTCTCTCCCTCTCTCCCTCTCTCTCTCTCTCTCTCTCTCTCTCTCTCTCTCTTACGCTCTTTCTTTCTTCTTCTTCTTCGTCCCAAAACGGAACGATTAATAACTTTGAAAATCTGTCCCCAACAGGACCGTCGGGGAACGACGGTAGCTCTCGCGTTGGCAAATAAATAGCAGATAAATAAAACGTGCGACTTCGTCTATCTCTCTCTCTCCCTCTCTCTCTCTCTCTCTGTCGCGCTCTATCTCTCTCCTATATTCATATGGACCATTCAATGGATCTGTGCGTGTGCAGATGGCAACAATATGCCGTGAAATATTGCCTTTGGCATACTCGTGTGCACGCGTAACCCACTATCCATATGTATGTGTGTGTATATATGTGTGTATGTATAAATATGTGTACATCATACATACACATACACACAGATGTGTGTATATATATATATATATATATATATAAACGTACATACGAACATCTTAGGAAGAATCCATAGTCCTAAGCGAGTCCTTCGAAGTCGAAACTCGAAATTTATCTGTGTTGTACGGGTAAAACGATGGTGGTGTCTTGCGTGAGCATACAAATACATAAAAAGGCGTAATGGTATGCGTATAGTAGGGGACCCTCGAAGAGTGGAGGATCCCGAAGGGCAGTGTAGGCACCGTGTTATGACTTTCAGAATGGGGAGGCACAATGGCCCAGATCCGCGCCGGATAAAATAGTTATTATAATCGTTTTGGCTACGGCTGGGATCGAAGAGAGATACACAAGCTCAGGAAATAAAATCCCTTCGAACGCGTTTTCATTTTGTATATGTCTGCTGTATTCTGTCTGTGTTTCTTTGCTTTTACATCTCTTCCTCTGTGTGTGTGTGTGTGTGTGTGTGTGTATGTCCGTCCGTCCGTCTGTCCGTGTGTGTGTGTGTTACTCTCGTTCGTCTTTTCCAACTCTATCAATATATACATCCTTACATGTGCGTACACACGTGTTTATATATACATATTTATATATATATATATATGTATGGGTTAGCCACTATGCAACCGTATTCCAAATCCGGATAGTTTCCAAATAGAAGACGATAAGGTACAAATGACTGGATTAGAAAAAAATGCCGATCCTAATCGCTTGCCGTCTCTCTAACACGAGAGACTGTAGACATAATAAAACGAGTTAAACGAAAGTTTAAGATCCCTTCTTTATACGTCCTACTACTTCTTATTCGTTCGCGACTTTTCTCTTTATCGAGATCGAGAGTGACTTTGATCGAGAGTCACGTCGATATATGTAAGTATGTATATCTCGTGATTTCTTTTCTTTTCCTCCTTTTTCTGTTTCTTTCTTTCTTTTTCTTCTTTTTCTTTTTTTTTTCTTTTTCTTTTTTTTTCTTTTTTTCTTTCAAGGAAGAATGATAAAAAATTAAGGAGAGTGACGTCGCCGGCGGGGGAGCATGTAGGGAAGAATGGAGGAAAGAAGAGGAAGAGGAAGAAATAGAAAGAAAAAGAAAAAAAAAACGCATAGAAAAAAAGATGAGAAGAAAAGTTTAATTCTCTCTCTCTCTCTCTCTCTCTCTCTCTCTCGTTATATCTTTCACACTTTCGATCGTTATCGATTACATTTTAAAGATTTATGAAGATCCATTTAACGCGAACAATTGCGGAAGATTTAGTATAGGGCTTTAACGTTTCTACGTTAAAAGAAAATCTGGAAGCTTGTTATAGGAGATAAAAGAAGAACTAAGTAAAGTCAAGGTTGACTCGACCATAAAGTTAAAAAGCAAAAGAGAGAGAGAGAGAGAGAGAGAGAGAAACAAGAATGAAACAGTCGAAAATGTCTCTCTCTCTCTCCCTCTCTCTCTCTCTCTCTCTCTCGCTATCTCTATCTATCCTTCTCAAACGTGAAACCTTAAAAGGAAACTCATTGAAGTACAGTTTTCAGGAAAAAGTCTCAGAATGATAAATGGGCGTATACCATTGTCCTCCATAGGACCTGAAAGTTTGCGAGCACTCCTATCCTAGTCTCTATTTCTCTCTCTCTCTCTCTCTCTTTTTCTTTTTCTCTCTGTCTGTCTGTCTCTCTTTTTCACTCTATCACGTTTTGCTCTTCCCTCTAATACTTTGCTTTTCTATCTACCTTGAGACTCACGCGAAGTATAATGGATGATTTTTTCGGCATTGTGTCTTGGTCTAGGACACTAACTCGAGGGCGGCCACTGGACATTGTTGCCAACCTCACCCAAAAACCGACTCACCCTCCTTCTGTATATCCATCATAGATATACTAAGTTGGACCCTTCGAAATCTATCTCTCTCTCTCTCTCTCTCTCTCTTCTTTCTTTAACTATGACCTCTTCTATGACCATTCTGTCGGCGTCCTCGAGTGGATAATTTCCTTGTTATACGTTTTACATTAGTTTAAGGGGTAGGGGAGGGGTGAAGAGAAAAGGAAAAAAAGAAAAGGATAGGTAGATATATCTTTCCTCCTTTCTCCAACTCATACCCTCTCCTTCTTCTCCTTCTCCTCTTCTCTTTCCTCTTCCTTGTTCCTCTTTATTATTCTACTACTTACTAACCATCTTTTATCTTTCTCGTTCGCTCATTCCCTCATTTTTCTTCTTATTCCTCTTATTCTTCAATCTTCTTCGTACTTCTTCTTCTTCTTCTTCTTCTTCTTCTTCTTCTTTTTATACTTATTTTCCATGAAGAAACTACGTGTATAGATAAACGCAAAACGATCGCTACTCCCCTACCATGGCAACCGATCGGATCCTTTGATAAGATCGAAAAGTCGCCAAAAGATCGTGCCGGATCGATCTTTCTAAGGATTAGCTCGAGACCAGATATAGGATTTAGATAAGGTTAGTACCTATAGAAAGATGGCTCGCGTTCCTTTAAATTGATTACATCGATCCTTATTTTTCTCGTGATTTTTTTTTTCTTCTTTTCTGTCTCTTTTTCTTTTTCTTTTTTGCTTTTCTTCCTTTTCTCTTTTACCTTCTCTCAATAATTCGCTCCAAATGTTTCTCTATTTATATATATATATATATATATATATATTTTTTTTCTTTTTTATTTTTTTGTTCTATTTTCTTTCATTCGAGAAGTTTTCCCCATCTTCCCAACGACGATTTTTTCGTCGTTATTTTTTTGTTATTTTTTTTTTTTGCTTTTCTTTTTTTTTTTTTTTTTTGGATACTATTGACGATAATAAAATCACGATCGATCATGAGATAGATCGATAATTTTTTTCCATAGAGCGTAATTCATTGTTAACAGAATTTAATAATTAGATAATTTTATCGAATGATTTCATAACGAAAACAATGGGAGTTTATTTCTTCTTTGACGAGCATCGATATTTAAAATTGAAAAACCTTCGAGTTGTCGATTATAATTTCATTCAATCGAGTAACATGTTGGTTATATAGCAGGTATATATATACGTAAGTGTAAAATAATGTATACATAATATATTTGCGGAGCACCTGTCCAAACGTGTAAATATAAACAAACGTGTATTCGACACGTTTTAAGAACTTAGGGATCAACTTTCGTACGATTTATCTAACCTACATATACACACACACATACAATGCCAACACTCATACAGAGAGAGGGAGAGAGAGAGATACATACAAATCTCAATGTTTACCTAAGTCTGTCGTTTGCTTTTCTACCGGTGCTAATCTTTCTCCAAGTGTGTGTATTATTTCCTTTGCACAAAATTGCGCCAACGCGTTTTCAGTAGCCCGCCGTCGAATAGAGAAACTTCACGGACTAAAGACGTGTGAAAGAAAAAGAGATAGAATGATTGGCGGTGTGGTTTGCGGATAGAAAGAGAGAGAGAGAGAGAGAGAGGGGAGGAACCGCAAATCCGTGGGCAAGCCTAACTACCAGTTGATGCTCCGATCATTCCGCCATGTTGGTTATGAAAGGGAGAGCGCCATCGGCAGATGTTTCTTTTCTAAGGTAATTCGAGTGTTTGTCCGTTTCATCTCTCTCTTTTTCTCTCTCTCTCTCTCTTTCTCTTGTTAACATATACATACACGAAAGAATGTACACGTATATAAATATATATATATATGTGTGTGTTGTGTGTGGAGTCCTTTCTCATCTCGCTTCAGCGTACGCCAATACGATCGTCGTTTTGAAACTAGAGGGGCCTAACCAACTATATATATGTATATATATATATATATATATATATATATATATATATATATATATATATATCTGTTTTTCTATTGGAAAGCACGTTAGAGACCACTACCTCTTCAGATCGTGTCGAGATAAGACAAAAGGATGACCCATATAATACAGGGGAATAATAGGGTGTTTCTCTTTGGTAGATACCCTACCAACGTGTGTTCGGATCGATCTTTAGAATATGGCTTTAGAAAATGGCGTTAGAAAGAATATCTTTGATGTTCCAAAGATAAATAATTTTCCTATTTTATTTAATATCCTTACGTTAATATTCGTATACTTTTGTTATATTTTATTATGGCATACGTGTAAAAGCGTCACGTGTATTTTTAATTAAATTTTTTCTTATCTTTTTTTTCTTTTTCTTCTTTTTTTTTTTTTTTTTTTTTCTTTAGAAAAGAATTTTCCATCGTGAGAAAAATTTTATCACGCTTTACGGAACATTTAAATATCGCACGGGAGGATAGATTTGAAATTCCTTTTTTATTATTATTTTTTTCTTTTTTTCTTTTCCTTTCATCCCCATTCTTTCTTTCTTATCCTTTTCTCTCGTTTTTTTTCTTTTTTCACGAATCATCTTCTCTCTCTCTCTCTCTCTCTCTCTCTCTCTCTCTCTCTCTCTCTCGGAATAAAAAGTCAAATAATCGTTTTCTCGGCAACTTAAAATATCTACTCGCAAATTCCACGAGAGATTGAGTTTGCCGTCGGACAAAATGGAAATGGAAAACAAAAAAATTACACGGTGAGAGAGAGAGAGAGAGAGAGAGAGAGAGAGAGAGAGAACGAGAGAGAGAGAGAGAGAGAAAGAGAGAGAGAAAGAAAGAGAAGAGAGAGATCACTTCGTTGTCCCCGGTTATTTTTTATTTTCTTCTTTTCGTCTCTTTTCCTTTCCGTTTGTTTTTTTTTTTCTTTTTTTTTTTTTTCAGGGTCTTGTTTTTTTGAACAACCTAGCGAGAGGTGACGAGGCGTTCCGAAAAATCGCGAGGTAGAGGAATCTTGATTTCTCGAAAATTCGGTAGCCCGTTCTTCTGCACGTAGGTGCAGTTTAGAGTCGTATATCCTTGGTTGTTATCTGAGTCCGGGATGCTACCGTTGTGACCCTCTCACGTATACACAACGACAGGAAGACGAAAGATATGTCTTCTCATATCTCTTTCTCTCTTTCTCTTTTTCTCTCTCTTTCTCTCTTGCACTGGTTACACGACGTTTATACGTGTTTATGTAAACGCCTGGCAAGGAGAACACACGTGTTGCTCCTGCGAACATGCTTCTGACCAATCTTTCTTTCTCTCTCTCTCTCTCTCTCTCTCTCTCATTCTCTCTGTCTCTCTCTCTTTGTCTCTTCAACTTATTTTTTCTGTCTCTTTTTATCTATCTATCTATCTATCTATCTATCTATCTATCTTCTTTCTGTATACATGTATATACATGTGTATATATGTATATAAAAATTTCTTTTTCTTTCTTTTCTTTTTTCCTTCCTTTTTTCATTCTTTTATTTGTTCCTTTCACCCATTGCTCCTCGTGAAGGAGTGCTCCTCTCTCTCTCTCTCTCTCTCTCTCTCTCTCTCTCTCTCTCTCTCTCTCTCTCTCCCTCTTTCTATCTTCCATGGTCAAGGAAGATCAAACTGAAAGATTTTCTGAAACACTGTCGGACCTAAAGAGATATAAGGGGGCGCCATTCGACGTAAAAGTTCGTCCGTCTAGAATTACCAGGGTCGGGGTTCATATAATGCTGTATGTTATCTATTAACTTTACTTACTTTCTTACATACATACGTACATAAATAAATAAATAAATAAATAAATAAATAAATAAATGTATACGTCGTCATCCAGATTTTTCACGATCGCAAAGAGGATAAGCAAGCACAATACCATAAGTATTTTAAATTAAGATAAATAACTTATGTTATTTATCTACCTATCTACGTCTTTGATTGTATTCTCCTTGAACTAATTTCTATCTCACTGCATTCACATTTAAGGGTCGATTTAGTTTCTCCCATTTTTCTCTCTTTTTTGTTTCTGTTTCTTTTTTTTCTTGTGTGGAATCTTTCTAAAAAGAAAAAAGAGAAAGAAAAAAAAAAAAAAGAAAAAAAAAATAGAAAAGGAAAAAAAGAAGAAAGACAAATGAAAAAAGAGACGGAAGAAAATATAAAAGAAAAATTATTCCATACATCATGTATATATTACAAATTTTCCCTCGAAATCATTGTAAAATGTAAGAATCGAGATTTTTCTTTTCTTTTTTTTTTCCTTTCTAATTTTCTTTTTACTTCTTCGTTCTTTTCTTTTTCTTTTTCTTTTCTTTTTTTTCCTTTTTTTTTGTTTTATTTATTTATTTATTTATTTATTTAAATCGTTTGATCGGAAGAGAAAAACATTGATCGACTTGAAATAAGAACTGAACGTTCGAGTAATTTCTTCTAGAAGGAAGCAGAAGAAGAAGAAGAAGAAGCAAAAAAAAAAGGAAGAAAAGAAAAGAAAAGAAAAGAAAAGAAGAAAAAAAAGAGTAGAACAAAATAAAATAAAATTTGCTTGATTCTCAATTTCGCAAATTTTAAATATGGATACGGCGGCCCTGGATAGTATGAATATCCTTTTCCATGCATAGCACATGATATTTATTCGTGGAAGGTGGTACTTTTTGCATTTCACTTTTTTCTCTGGTTTTTTTTTTTCCTTTTTTATTTTTACTTTTATTTTTATTCCTGTTGTTTCACTTTTGTTTGTTTGTTTTTTCTTTTTTCTTTTCTTTTTTTTTTTTTTTTTTTTTTTTTTTTTTTTTTCTTTTTGTACTTTGTTATCTTTTTCCCTTTTCGTTGCGCGCAGTGACCCGTCTGTATATAGTTGTCACAGCCGAGCGTATCTTAGCACCGATCTGCCGTAATTGAATATCTCCGTTCTTTCGTGGACGAACGAGGAGCAAAAAGAGAGAGAGAGAGAGAGAGAGAGAGAGAGAGAGAAAGAGAAAGAGAGATCGTAAGTCCGAAAAATCCTTTTCTCGAAATGACAACTCGAGTTATCTTTCCAACCTTCGGTAGGTTGACTCTCACTTCGTCGGGACTTGAAATTTAAACCTATGGATATTTCAACGAAACGATCTCAAGAAGTATATATATATATATATATATGTGTGTGTGTATATATGTATATATATAAAAATATTCTTCTTCGAGGAAAGGTTTAAGGATATTTTTATTCTACATAATTAGATAATTAGACATTTAGACGGTTAATAAAAAAAAGAAAAAGAAATGACGATACGTTCGTATACGCGTAAAAAAATATCGAGTCGAATGGGAATGAATCTTTTTTTTTTTTTTTTCATTCGAAAAAATTGAGAAAAAAATTATTTATCAAAAAAAAAAAAAAATGAAATAAAACAATCGAATTGCTTATTATCTTTCGAATGAATATTATTGTCGATCCTTTCGTAATTTATTCCGATCGATCTAAGATCACTGATATAGATAATTAAATAATTGAAAGGATAAACAGACGAAAAAGAAAGCAAATAAACAAATATATATATATATATATATATATATATATATATATATTGATTGAAAGAATATTGTATATCGATACGCGAGAAACGTCGAGTGTAAAATTTTTCCAAAGAAAAAAGAAAAAGAAACGAAAAGAAAAGAAAAAAAAAGAAAAAACAAAGACAAACCTCTCGAAAGATCTATTACAATTTCTCACGACGTTTTAAATCTTTCTAAAAAGATTGGGGAAAGGAAAAAAGAACGAAAAGAAAAGTAGAAAAAGGAAAAAAGAAAAAAAAGAAAAGGGCTGGTTAGTTATATACTTATACGAATAAAAACATTCTCGATCCTTCCGTAATTCATTCTAATCAATCTAAGATCGTTCACGTAATATCTGATATATGTCGAGGAAGGAGCGGAATTTACTCGGACGGGAGGTTAATTTCATCGTCATTAAGAACTTCCCGAGGAGAAACGGGACTGGCTCGATGAGCCAACGAGATTAAAAGCGATTAAAATAGTTTCCAAATAGCCGATCTCCCTCTCTCTCTCATTCTCTCTCATTCTCTCTCTCTCTCTCTCTCTGTCTCTCCTCCCTATCTTTTTCTTTCTTTCTTATTATATTTAGTTTGGAATAAAGGAAGGAAGAAAAGTAGGAAGGATTTACAAGTGTGAGATACGCACGCGTGAAAGAGGGTAAAAAGATAGAGAGAGAGAGAGAGAGAGGCGTGTTTCCACGATAGAATAAATCTCAAGGACCCTCTCGAAGATCTGAAAGGTCGCGATTCATTCGGGCGAAAAGTGGCTACCAAGAGAGTTTTCTCTGTATATACCTTACTTATTTACTTTCTTCGAGAGGTTAGACGTTGAATTTTTGCACGGTCTAAGAATCGAATGAGAATCTCTCGTGCTCTCCTTTGAACACCTTTCTCTCTCTCTCTCTCTCTCTCTCTCTCTCTTTCTATCTTTTTTCTTTTTTTTTTTTTCAAAAAGGAAGAGAGAAATCTAGGGAGGGTTGCGTGTCGACAGAATTCAAGAATCTTGCTTTGTCGAGCCTTTGTACACCGGTGCTAAACGGCATTGCACAAGAACGGAAAGAGAGAGATAGAGAGAGAGAGAGAGAGAGAGAGAGAGAGAGAGAGAGAGAGAGAGAGAGAGAGAGAGAGAGAGACAGGGATATGGCTCGTTAAGGCCTCTATTGTCCATCAGATGGTCCCAAGAGTAGCTTTTTCCTATCCGTCGGTTGAGCGGCTCTCGCCAAAAGGGCTTTTCCATACTCGATTTTCGAGATGCCCATCGTATAGCCCTAGAAACGAAGATTTTCGAACTAAGGACTGAGACGGGTAAACCAGGAATCGGTAGAAAAATCGCTGAAAAGAACGAATATTGTACGGCGGATTAGCATTTCGAGTTTTGAGAACCGGAACGAATTGTGTTTCGAGCACCGCGAATACTCTCTCTCTCTCTCTCTCTCTCTCTCTCTTTTTTCTATATACATATGCATATATATGTACGCGTGTGTGTATGTGTATATGTATGTGTGTGTTTGTGTATATATACACGGCTACTTAAGCAGGGTCGTTTCCGTTAGTTTGTTCGATTATTCTAAGATTTACATTGTATTTCGTGTCTTAATACACCCTTTGACATTCAACAACACTTACATAGTTCGCGAAGAAGTTCTTATAGTTGAGTGGGAGGGGGGTTTCTGAGAAGAGGGATGGCAGATTATAGTTCTCTCTCTCTCTCTCTCTCTCTCTCTCTCTCTCTCTCTCTCTCTTTCTCTGTCTGTCTATCTGTCTTCTTGCGCGCGTTCAGTCTTGATTTTCTAAACACAAAACTTAAGTAAATCCGAAAGGTCGGATTTTCTTGCTTCCTTTTTCTTTCTTTTCCTTTTTTTTATCTCGCTTCCATCCGTCCTAAGGATTTCGGTCGAATAACTTCTTCTTCAGAGGCGGCGAGGAAAAAGAAGCTTCATGATTTACGTATACTAGTAGGATTATGTATATATATATATATGTGTATGTATGTATGTATGTACATATATATATATATATATATATATATATATATATATATATATATATGTTTGAATATAGACGTGAAAAAAAGTAGCTCATGCGACGGATAACTTCCCAAGAATAAGGGTAAGAATATATATGTAGAGAGAGAGAGAGAGAGAGAGAGAGAGAAAGAGAGAGAGAGAGAGAGAGGGAGAAGATAAAAAATATGTGATAACTTTGGGGCTTACATACTAGTTCAAAAGGAAAGAGAAAGAAAATGGAAAAGAAAAATTAAATGAATATATCGACTTTATCATTGTTTCATTACTATCAAGAAAAAAAAAAAAAAAAAAAAAGAATGAAAAACTATTTTTATCAGAGATACAAAATACAAAAGAGAGAGAGAGAGAGAGAGAGAGAGAGAGATGATGTAATCAATTCGATGATGTAATAGAAAAATAAAAAAGATAAATAAAAAAATAATAAATACAGACGAAACAACCATACCTAATCGATATATTCTCTGTCGTTCGTATGAAAAAAAAAAAAAAAAAAAAAAAAAAAAAAAAATAAATAAAAAAATAAATAAATAAAAAAATATAATCCTCTTACTATTTCCTTAATTCCTTATCACTACTATACTTTTTTTCTTCTTTTTCTTTCTTTCTTCCTTTCTTTCTTTCGAATCATAGAATCGTTCGCGATGACGTGTATAAATTCGAATGATTGTCATTTAGTCGTAATCGTAGTCGTCGTCGTAGTAATCGTCATAAACGACGTAGAAACAATGGTTCATCGAGTACGAAGTGAACGGCCGAAGTCTAAACGCACTTTAGTCACGGTTAATTTAGTTAGGTCGACGTTTAGTCATTAATAGATGCTGGCGCAAGATCGATCGGTATTTATTGACGGTCGATGATTCGACAATTTCGTTCGAACGACTAACAGAAAGAGATGAAAAAAAAATACATGTATATATATATATATATACATACAAAGAGAGAGAAAGAGAGAGAGAGTAAGAGAGTAACAGAGAGAGAGAGAGAGAGAGAGAGAGAGAGAGAGAGAGACAGAGATAAATAGATAGGGAGAAAGACATAGAGAGAGAGAGAGAGAGAGAGAGAGAGAAAGAGAGAGGAGTATAAGGTTGTCGAACGTCTGTAGTCCCCACCCCCCTTTCTGTTTTCTTCTTCGATCCCTCGGGAACTCTTTCGGACTTTTGACATGACCATCTCACTCTCTCTCTCTCTCTCTCTCTCTCTCTCTCTCTTTGTCTCTTTCTCTTTCTGTTTCTTTCTATTTCTCGTATAACTCTCTCGTGTGTGGGCCTGGTTTTGGCTTATTAATGAACGAAGCTGAGGTTCGTCTAATGATTAGACACAGGGCGTGGCGGGAAGATTGCTAAATCAGATCGCCGGTTCGGATCTACGGGCTTAAGCAGGTACTACGAGTTTCTTGTCCGCGTTTGAACTTAAATCTTGAGGTTAAACATATGCCCGTTAGATATGCTTGAAATCATTTTCGTTTTGATAGAGATAATCGTTAAACGGATGTATATACATACATCAATATTAACTATGTCTTTTCGTTTCAAAAGTATAAAAGGATAAATTAAATTTCTTTTTATATTTACATAAATCGTGTTACTTAAAAGTTTAATAGTATATATATATATATATATGTCTTGTTTAAAATTAATTTATTTCTTTTCGTTTTATCTATACGAAAGTTATAATTTTTTCTTCTTGTAAAGGATTAATCGAATTATATATAAATATATATATATATATATACAGTAGGTCGTATTAATAAATATTACAAAATATTAAATAATTATATCTATTTTATAACATTTTATATTATATTTCATAATTATATTATAACACGATAAGATTATTTAACGTAGTTATTTGAAGAAGTAAACGTAGATGAAAGAAATACAAA
>NC_062189.1:17365376-17375376 GCF_912470025.1 Vespa velutina
TAATTTTCACAAAATAATATTCCCGAAAGATCTCTTCCTCCTCCTCCTCCTCCTCCTCTTTCTTTTTTCGAAAAGAAAAAAAAAAAAAAAAAGAAAAAAAGGGAAGAAAAAAGGATCAACGATAGGGGCCACTTTTTTCGATCATAGACGATCTTTCTCCACCCTCCGATCGAGTATCGAACGTATTATGCATTGGATACTCGCGAGAATCAAAGAAAAGAAAAAGGAGAAAACAGAAAAAAAGAAAAAACGAAGCAGAGAAAAGAGAGACAGAGATAGATGGAGATAGAAATAGAGAGAAAATATATAAAAAAAGAGAAAAAAATAAAGAAGATAAAGAAGATCAGTAGAAAGAGACGATCGAACGACGAAAAGAGGCAAGTGAATTGGACTTGAGGTATACGAACGACCGAGAAACGGTTTAGCCGTTTTGTTGTTTCTTTGTATTGTATATACGTCTCTCTCTCTCTCTCTCTCTCCCTCCCCTTTCTTTCTGTGGCGTATATATATGTGTGTGAGTGTACGTGCGCGCCCGCAGAGTGGGCATTTAAACGGAAGGTAAAGTATAATGTTACGGACACTCGATATTTTCTCGATGATCGTCATTGTGAGGAGAAATGGAGGGGTGATTGGGAGGATGAGTTGGAGGGAGAGAGATAAAGAGAGAGAGAGAGAGAGAGAGAGAGAGAGAAAGAGGGAAAAAGGGAGGGATCCACGTTCCCTTTTTAAAAAGCACGGCAAAACGGTGGAAGCCATTTCGTGAAGCTGCTTCTGCTTTTGCCGCTACCGTACTATCTACTCTCACTCTCACTCTCACTCTTATTCTATCTATCTTTATATATATATATATATATGTGTGTATGTGTATGTGTTTGTACGTGTGTGTGTGTGTGTTTGTTTCTCTCTTTTTCTCTTATACTCGCGAGATATTATTCTATACGCGACGCGATGCGACGCTACGCGACGAGAAACGGGACGAAACTTCAAAATGATTTAGCCCGTCTTCGGTTACTACTTGTTTCTATCTCTCTCTCTCTCTCTCTCTCTCTCTCTCTCTCTCTCTCTCTCTCTCTCTTTTTCTCCTCTTTCTCTAACTTTTTTTTTTCTTTCACTTTTTCTTTCTTTCCTCCGCATTGTTGTCCCATTCAGAGAGGCTCGTAACCCTCCCACCCTCTCCCATTCTCTCTACCGCTATCTTCACTACCCACATCAAAGTTTCTCGTGAAATATTTTTATTCGTATAATGTATGATTTTAAAAATGAAACTCTTTCGAAATCATCCTCTTTATCTTTCTCCTTTTTTTTTCTCTCTCTCTCTCTCTCTCTCTTTCTCTATCTCTCTATTTCTCTCTCGTTAACTCTTTTTAATTTTCTTATTACTTTTATTAAAATGTAATTATATTTCACGTTATTTATTTAGAAATAAACGTGCTATTAAGATAAGATATGATGTTTAATTCGTCGTTCTATCGAATTATCATATCTATTTACTTACGTATGTATGTAGATATATGAATATATATATATATATATATATATATATATATATGTGTATGTTTGTATGTATGTTTATTTATCGTGACCTATAGAGATACATGCGAGTAAATAGTTACATATTGTAAGCATATATATATATATATATATATATATATATATATATATGCCTATATATATATATCTATATCTACGAGAAAGTACGTGTAAATTATATCAATATTTTTATTGGACGTACGTAAATGTTGCATGGTGTATATAAGTAATATATAAGTTAGACCACGCTAATAACGATCATTAGAATGAAAGAGATGTTAGATAAAATGTCTACATGGTGAACATTGAATAATGTTGTATACAAAGTTTTTTTTCCCCTCCCCAAACATACATACATGTGTTTCACATGTAAGTATGTGATAATCTTTTATTTCTCTCTCTCTCTCTCTCTCTCTCTCTCTCTCTCTCTCTCTCTCTCTCTCTCTCTCTCTTCTTTCCTTCATCGATTCAGAATATTTATTTACGATCAATATCTTCAAAGGTGGGAGACTGATGGTGGGTGGTGGGTAGGTTGATTGGTTTTCTAGAGATAAGTGAATATTACAAATTAACTTGTGTTAACACTCTATCTTGACATTTGAAATAATTTCTTTTATAAGATGTAGTTAATAGATTATGATAGACTATTGATATTCTAAATATAGATGTAAATACAATACACATAAGTAAATATTTACATTTCGTATTATTCTTGTAAATTAATCATTACTTTAATAGAACAAATCTGTTCGTTCGAATTTGCAAAAGATAATCTAAATTATATTCCTATATATATATATATATATATATATATATATATGAAAAAAATTTATTCCTTGCAAATTTTTAATCATCTACCGTATATCCTAATGAGGATTAAAAAAAAAAAAAAGAGAAAAGAAGAGAAGAGAAAAAAAAAGAAATAAATTTGTAGACGATGTAAATGAAATAATAATAATAATAATAATAATAATAATAATAATAATAATAATAATAATAATAATAATAATAGAAAAGAAAAAATAGGATTTATAGAATCATACGTGTATATACAAACAAAGACGATCACACGAACGATTTTGTATTAAAAGGGGTAAGGGAAAATGTTTGTGCTACTTTAGTAAAGCTTCCCGTTGAATTACGATCGATAATGGCGGCTATAGTAAATACGAAAAGGATGTGGATTGGAAAGGGGGAATGAGGGACCGCAAAGAAAAAGAAGTTTATTCCTTAGGGAAGAGAAACTGTTATTTTCTTGTCTCCTCATCGCTCCTTTCGGAACGGCCAGAAACATCGTAACACGCGGAAGATAACCAGAAGTGTTTGATTTCTTTTAAAATCTTTCCGTCTTTAAACTCTCTTTCTATCGTTCTCTCTTTTGCTGTTTTTCACCTACGCATTTGCGTCATTCGAAACTCTATTCAAGATCTCGAATGATATATAAATATATATATAAATATATATATATATATATATGTATATATTTTTCTCTTTTTCTTTCTCTCTTTCTATCATTCGAACGATACTTTCCTTAGGAGAAATCTAAGGTAATGGTCACAGGTAAGTAAAAAAAGACAAAAAATATTATTACAAACAATATTATTAAAAACAATATGGTATTAGATATATATAAATATGTATATCACTAGAGTAAAAGTTTATGACGTTTATCTATATCGAAATATTTTTTTTCATCTTTTTTTCCTTTTTCTTTCCTTTTATTTATTTATTTTTTTTTTTTTTTAATTCATTTACATTTATCCCTTAATAAATATTTTCTTCTTCTCGTTCACGGAATACGCATATTATCTCTAATATGCGTATAAATTAATTATAGGATATTTCTCTGACGAAAGATCGTCCTTTCTATTAAATAGTAAATTCGTGATATTCATTTATTGCGTTAGAAAAAGATTATGTTATGTATGCATAACATACATAAATATGTACGTAAGTACTTAGATATGGATATTCTAAATATGCATTATCTTTTTTTCTTTCATTTCTTTTTTTCTTCTTTTTTTTTCTTTTTTTTTATTTTATTTCTTTTTTTTTTTTTCTTTTTTATCGTTCACATTTATTATTTCCACAAAATATTCTTAGCTTTAGGCAACGAATATAGGAAACTCATATAATCTTGGAAAGATTTCGTTTTACGTACTTTTTTTTTTCTCTCACTCTTTTCTTTTTCAACTACAACGATACAATCGAAGAAATAATTGCTATCGAATTGTCATTAAGTATATAAAAAATTTATCTCTCATAATATTTTTGTCTTTTTTCTCGTCAGTTGAGAGAGAGAGAGAGAGAGAGAGAGAGAGAGAGAGAGAGTGAAAGTGAGAGAGAGAAAGAGAGAGAAAGAGAGAGAGAGAGCCGTCGGCAAATTAATCGAACGAAACAATCATAAAGTTTCATTGAAAAAGAAGTCATCGCGAACGAATCGAATCGTAAACTTTCCATGTTACAACATTTCCTTTCCAAATTATTTCGATTTATCTTTTCTCTCTTTATCCTTTTATTTTTAATTCAATGTACGAACAAAAAGAGAGAGAGAGAGAGAGAGAGAGAGAGTGAAAGTGATTTCAAATAATTACAATGTAATCATAAAAGATAATTTTCGTATGTCTTTTTTCTTTTTTCTTTTTCTTTTTCTTTTTTTTTTCAATACAACGACGATCACAAAAATACTACTATATTATGTTAAAGATATAATGTGCAATCTTCTTCTCCTTCATCTCGTTCTACTTTTTCGTTTTTCTTCTTTGTCGTTGGATATTTTTTTTCTTTTTTCTTTTTTTTTTTTGCGAAAGTTCCATTAATTCCGATGTATCTGGCAAATTTAAGATTTATCGATCATTTAATCGAATCATTAATAATCAATAAAGTGGCTAATGAATGTTAGCGCGTAGGTATTCGTCGGTTAATTACGAATGCGCATAAGACGCATTCATTACATATATATATATATATATATATATATATATATATATATATATATATACATACATAGATGTATATATATATATATATATATATGCATATATATATATATATACGTAAATAATTAAGTAAGTAAATAAATAAGTGAGTAAGTAAGTACATACATAGTTAGTTACACACATAAATACATAAATATATATGTATATTAGTTTCTTGTGAGCATATTCGTCGTTACCCGTACTCGGTCGTACCTTTCATTGGTCAGGTTTAGCGTACTTGCAATTAGCGATGTACATACATATTATACATACGTTTCGAAAGGGATTTCACTTTTTTTTTTTTTTGTATACTTTGAATGTTATCCCGATAACGATAAGGAAACCTGTTCGAAACTCCTTGAATATTCCTTTATATATAAGTTTGTCCTTTATAATTTATGATAGATTTTTTTTTTTTTTTTTCTCTCTTTTTTTTTTTTCTCCTTTTTTTTTTTTTTTTTTTTCCTTTTCTCTTTTTTTTTCCTCTTTTTTTTTTTTTTTTTTTTTTTTTTTTATTTTAATCGCGACAATAATATCGTTCCGATGATCTATGTATTATTTTTCTTTTCTCCTTCTTTCTTATTACTTTTTTTTTTTTTACTTTTTGATAGGCATGTTAATTAAATTGTTTTTTTTTTTTTTTTTTTTTTTTTTTTTTTTTTTTTTTTTCGTTTCTTCCGTTGATGATCAAGATTATAGGAAATAGAATGTTTTCTTCTTTTTTTATTTCTTTTTTTGATTGAATCTAATTTCGGGTATATATTTCTTCTTTCATTTTATGTAGATTTTTAATGCGTTTATGTATATCTAAATATATACCTATATATATAAAATTTGCTCGATTTATTATATCTATATATATATATATATACGTTGGACTCGTATAAAAGCGCCGTTTTATTATAATAAAATTGTATCTTTATCCTCTTTTTTCTTTTTTTTTTTTTTTGTATAACGGACACCATAATTTATCGTACACGATTATATACATATTTACATATAATTTAAAACAATTTATTGTAATTAGTTTCGAAAGAGATTTGGACTTGCAAATAAATGAAGTTTCATTATTAATTAAAATTCACAGTTACAACGATATTTGACACACATACAAATATATATATAAACATATGTATAAATCATATAAATCGATTCAATCGATTCCATTTTCCAATAAATAAATTTATTTCAAAGATATTTAGCAAAAAGTACGATTATTAGAAAATTTCGTTTTAGAGGAAGATCGTTCGAATGAAAGTAAATAAAGAAAAATACAAATAAAATAAAAGAAAAAACAAAGATAAAAAATAAAAAGTAAAATGGTAAACGATCGAAGATAATAATAAAGAAAATATTTTTCAAGTTTATCGTAATAATGTTCAAGGCAACGAATCGAGATTAGATTTATTGATTGAGTACAAGATAAAAAGAAAGAGAGAGAAAGAGAGAGAGAGAGAGAGAGAGAGAGAGGGAGAGAGAGAGAGAGAAAGAGAGAATTAGACGCTCTTCTTTTACCACACGTGTTCACGCGTGTCCTCGTTATTTTTTCAGGCGATCGACCGTATATACTCTAACGTAAGAATATATAGGGAGACTATACTAACGCAGAAGCATTCGATAATTAACTGGTTCTGTTTTTGCAGAAGCCAATCGCGTACAACTCGATTTCTATTAAAGGCTACGCTGTTGGGTTTCGCATTTAATGACGACGCCTTTTGATTCTTTCTCTCTCTCTCTCTCTCTCTCTCTCTCTCTCTCTCTCTCTATCTATCTATCTCTATTTCTCTTTCTCATTCTCTTTCTCTTTCTCATCATGAGATATATATGTCCGTCAAAAGTCGTTTGGTCGATCGTCATTGACTAGCCGTCATCGTAGATGCTCGCCATTAACTGTATCAACAAAACGTTTCCGTTCAATTATTATGAACGAGTGAAAGAAAGATAGAAAGAGAGAGAGTGAGAGTGAGAGTGAGAGAGAAAGAGAGAGAGAGAGAGAGAGAGAGAGAGAAGTCGATGGAAAGATTGTACATTGTTGTTTCTTAATTAAGAAGAAAAGAAAGTAATAAGTTTGATTATTTTCTTCTTTTTTTTTCTTTTTCTTTTTCTTTTTCTTTTCTCTTTCTTTGATATAATAAATACCTATATCGCATTTATCGTATTACTTTAATTTATAAATATATATTTATATATATATATATATATATATTTTTTTTTTTTTTTTCGAAAAGTATATTCATCAATGTCATGATTAATTGGAATCTATTTAATTGTTCTTTCCAATTTTCTTTTCTCCCTTCTCATTTTCTTTTCTTTTCTATCGTTATTAATAAATTTGATTTTAAAAAGAGATCTTTATAAAATCAAACGTTTCGAGCAAAGAGAAGGAAAGAGACGTGGGTGATGTTGTGATATGTAATACGACGTAATGATATTGTTTGTTCTTGATTCTTATCAAAAAAAAAAAAAAAAAAAAAAAAAAAAAGGAAAAGAAAAAGTAAGGAGAAAAGAGTTAGGAAAAAAGAAAAATCAAGAAAATAAACGAATTTGATTTTTTTTTTTTTTTCTTTTTTCTATTTCTCTTTCTTTCGAATAAAAATACTTTCCCTTTCGTATATTTATCGTGAGAATCAAAATTAAAAATGACAGGAACGTGAGTGAATAGATTTCTTTGGAATTATTTTTCCTTTGCTCTTTATTGAAACAAATATGAAGATCAATGGAAAAGATCTTCGACGATAAATGAAAAAGAAAAGAGAGAAAAGAAAAGAAAAAAAGAAAGGGGGGGGGGGGAAAAAAGAAAGAAGAAAAAAGAAATCACATTGATAACGTAATTAAAAGACAATTGAGATCGTGCGAGTTAATTACAATGATCGTAACTCGATCGTACGAGTTTAAGTAAGGAAAAAGGTTTAGAAGCAATGAACGTGGATCCCGTTCGTTACGTATCAATTAAATCAACTCGAGCTCTCGAGTTAGATTGCAAAACGTTGAAGCAGGTTTCGTTATAGAACTTCTCGTTTTACTCCTTGCTCGTTAACTAAACTCGATCGATTTGGTTTCGACGTTCTAAATTCCTTGAAAATATTTACGGTTAAGAGCTTTTAGAAATAATTTCATCCTATTACGGAGATATTAACGTAGGACTGTGCTTTTTTTTTTTTTACGTTTAATTGATTAAACGACAAAATAAATAAATAAATAAATAAATTAATTAATTAATTAATTAATTAAATAATAATAATAATAATAATAATAATAATGTTATTATATGATAATCGTGTAATATGAACATCATTTAATAACTTTGTGAAATAATTTAATATCATTTTCACGATAGAAATCTATGTTGCATTATCTTAACGATTGTATTATATTTTATTTTATTATATAGTGTTTGATATCTTTTAATTATCGAAAAAAAAAAAGAAAAGAAAAGAAGGAAAAATAAAAGAAAAGAAAAAAATGAAAAGGAAAAATAATCGACGAAGTAATGGAAATAATTTTTAATCAATATTTCTCGTATAATTTGACATATTTAAAAGATAGTTAAAACTTCGTTATGTCGATTTTGTAAATATAAAAGTAGGAATGAGATAGAATTCGTAGGAACAACAGAGAAAGATAAACACACACACACACACACACATACATATATATATATAGACACACACACACACACACACACACACACACACACACACACACACACGCACACGCAGGCACATATGTATGGACGGACAAGGTAGGTAGATGAAAAGAGAGAAAAGATGCCCGAGGCTAAGAACAGCCAGCTCAGAATGAACCGAGCAACTTGCTTGGGTACAGCAGCAGCCAGTCTGGGTACAGCAGCCAGCCGTCTTTTGCAACAAATCTTTCTGTCTAAATCAGTTTCACACAGAAGATCGTAAGTGTCCCGTTCCGTCCCGTCCCGTCCCGTTCCATCCCGTTTTCCTCGGAGACGTTGCCTTAAGGCTTGGGAAGGGCCTCACTAGATGTTAATTTATGTATCCTTATGAATCATTTGCCATTGGTCGAACGACACACGACTTCGTTCGATAAAACATCACTAGAACGTATGCTTTATATCAGAATCTTACGCGCGCGCGCCTGCACGGAAGGAAGAGAGAGAGAGAAAGAGAAAGAGTTATAACAGTGGTTATATACTTCGAGTCTGAGTTTGCTCGATCGTGATCGTTTGTATAAACGACGAGTGAACTAATTAGTAAACCTATATATATATATATATATATATGTTTGTTTTTATGTATGTATGAATATATGTATCTATCTGTCCATCTACTATCTTACTTGATCTGACGTAAAATAATGTTAGGATATTTATGTGAATAAATCTAAATGAAAAAATAATCTAATTAATATTTTTCCACTGTGATAAACGTGAGTAAGATTTTTTTGAACGAATTCAGATACAGGGATAAGGAAGGGAGAGGTGGGGGGAGGGGGTGGGGGGTGAAGGAGGAGGAGGAGGAGGTGAAGTAGAAATAGATGGAGGAAAATTTCTAAGATTTGATTTATTTCAATTATTTTACTTTAATAGTATTCATGTATTATAAATGTGATTATCTTACAATTGGAATTGTTCCTTTCTTTTTTCTTTTCATTTTCTTAATAATAATAATTAGTACGATATAGAATTTTTATGAGATACATTTTTACGTGATGATTTTAAGGATAACTTTAATAACTTTAATGTATAACTTTAATAACTTTTATTAAAAGTCAATTTGAAAGAGTATATTCGTCATTCTTTCATTGAAATTGTAATAAAAGTAATATCGATCGATAAAATTTTTTTTATCCTATATCAATTTTATATGAGATTGTTAAAGAGATCAAACGATTAGAAGAAACATCGAGTTCAATCTATTATAATATTAGAAATTGATTCAGATGAATCGTTTCGATTGTCTTCTAACTTTATATATATATATATACATATATAGTGGAACGCATTGAATCTATTAGGAATTAATGTCGGTAAAAATAAAAAAAAAAAAAAAAAAACTAAAAAAAAAAAAGAGAGAGAGAAAGTAAAAAGAATAAAAAAAAGGGAAAAAAGCAAAACGATCTCGAATATCCTATAATTTTACTTACCTATAGGTACGTGTACCTATTTTGATAGGAACATCGGCGTCGAACGTATTAGAAATTGTTCGGTAAAAAAAAGTGAAAAAAAAAAAAAAGAAATAAATAAATAAGAAAATGTTAAAGCACAGATATACAACGTGGTTATTTCTTCTTTCATTTTTTTTTCTTTCGTTTCTTTTCTCTTCTTCTTCCTCTTCTTCTTCCTCCTCTTCTTCTTCTTCTTCTCGAGAAGGTGGTGTTAAAGAAGGGATAGCTTTTTTCCGGCTTCGATGTACCGTTTGCTTTTCCACGCTTCCTCTCGTTCCCCCTGTCCCTCTCCCTCTCCCTCTCCCACTCCCTCTCCCTCTCCCTCTCCCTCTTCTTCTCCCCAAAAAGCTTATCGA
>NC_062189.1:17382876-17407876 GCF_912470025.1 Vespa velutina
GTTTGTTATAAATGACAAACGAAATTTAATCTCATCTATCCACGCGATATATCTACACCGGATGGATACTGAATATCGAACGATTTTCAAATCATTTTTTAATACTCATTCTTTTATGAGTTATTTAACAAAAAATTGAAAAAACAAAAAATAAAAAAGAAACAAAAGAAAAGAAAACGAAAGAAAAGGAAAAAAAATCCTGGCGTAACTTTGAATTTAATTATCAGAAATAAAATCGAATTTGAATTTTTTATCTACCTATAACGTAATTTTTCATTGCATGTTGGAATCGATAATCGTGATTTAACTTTGTTGACGTCGATGAAAATAAAGAAAACGAAGATAGAAAGAAAGAGAGAAAGAGAAAGGATGCTTTAAGAAAAAAGAAAGAGAAAAGAGAATTAATTAATAGTAACTTTCCAGAAAGGAATTTTCCAGAGAACGAGAGAGAAAGAAGATCACCAGCCGGTTTCTTCTCTCATTCCAAAATCTTTCTCTCTTTCTCTCTTTCTCTCTTTCTTTCTCTTTCTCTGGCGTCTAGCCGTCGGCGGAACGACCAATAAGAATATAGGTTTTGCCTCGTCTCGTATATAAATATGTAAATACAATGTCCAGGGTTCTTGGGCATAAAACGTTAGGATATATAGCCTGGTAATTTCTTAATTGCGCTTGAAAAAAATTCTTGTCATCGTAAAGACCTACTTGATTACATTGAAACGAGCCTGAGGCACCTAGGGCGTTCTCTGTTAGACCTGGTAAAAGATATTAAAGAGAGAAGAGAAGAGGAATAGTTGTAATACTAGTAGTACTATCTAGTAGTAGTAATAATAATAGTAGGAAATAGTAGAAGAACAAATTTTTTTTTCTTTCGTCCCATCATGATTTATTCGTAACCGTAAGATAAAATTTCTTTATGAATGAGATTAAATTATTTTGACTTAGATATAGAATTTAGATAAAATGTGAAAAATGAATAACCACTGACCTGTATGGGTCCTCTTGTGTATCTTGAGATTTTCCGATCTGGCAAATACCTTTCCGCATCCAGGGAAAGGGCATGGAAATGGTTTTTCACCGGTGTGTACTCTTATGTGATTGACAAGCTTGTATTTTGCCTTGAATGCCCTACCGTTTCGTGAACAGCCTTGCCAGAAACAGGCGTGAGTCGTGCACTCGGGTCCTCCCACGTGTTCGACAGTAAGATGCGTTACGATGTCGTGTAACGAGTTGAATAATTTACCGCAAAGTTTTCTTCCTGGTCCTGGTGCATCCTGATCGACCCACATACAAGACATCTCTTGTCTCTGTCCACCGTTTTGTACGACTCCAGTATTTGGACCACTCCCGGCACCTGTACCGTTGCTCCTCATGTACCTCAAAAATGCACCATGAGGATGGTGACTAGGATGACTAACTCCTGGATGTTGTTGATGATGTATAGACGCCGGTGTCAAATGTGGTGCACCTAAGTACTGATGATGAGGTGGTAGCCTAGAATCCTGTGGATAATGTCCAGGATAATGGCTGGCCGCTAACGGATGTTGTGCCGGGTGATGAGGAAATTGTTGCATAGTTGCCGCGGCAGTTCCATCGTGATGTAACGGCGTGAACAAACCCAAACCACTTTCCGGAGTAGTTGGATTCGCGGTTGCATTGAACTCATGTTCCCGGCGTAATAAAAAGTCACGAGCCGCGTATCCCGGATGATGGCTCATATGATGGCCCATATGAGGCGCCATGTGGGACGCCGGATGGGGATGATGGGGTGGATAACCCTGGGGATGGAAATGATGGTGTTGTTGGGACGGTGCTTCGCCGGCCGTCGGTTGGACACCACCGGGACCACCGTCCGCCGTCGAACCGGCACCACCACCGCTACCACCGCCTCCGCTCGGTGACAACTTTATCCCCAGGTTTGCCAGGTGATGAGGATGCGAGGAGACGCCATCGAGAAAGGCGTTCATCATCGTGATACTTAAACGGAGAACTTTCGCTATCCGATATATATATATATATATATATATATATATATATATATATAGATTATATATGTAGAGAGAAAGGGACTATCGTCTGATCCGCCGGCTTATCATGTCCGCTTATATTTTCTAATCGAGCCTATTCTTATTATTTATTTGATTCAATCAAAATCTGCAAAGGTAAAATTTATTATTAAAAACCAACATAAGTGTATATATTTGTTTATGTGTGCGTGCATGCGTGTGCACACGCGCGCGCCCGCGCGCGCCTCCGTGCGTATACGCGTTCCTTTATCAAATTTTACTTTATTCGAATCTTCCAAGAGAAAATCATAAAATTTAAACACTTCTATCAAATAGTTTTCTGTTCGTTCGTTCGTATCTAAATGTAAATAGATAGTCTTCCATGTTATTTTTCTTTTTTTCTCCCCTAAGAAATCCGTCCTATCAAATATTCACTTTACACAATACAAATATATTTGTCCTTTGAGCTAATTCTTCTTCTTCTTCTTCTTCTTCTTCCTCTTCTTCTTCCTTCTTTTCTCGTTTTTTCTTTTTCTTCTTTTTCTTCCTCTTTTATTTTCTCACAAGCACAACAAATTTATTAAGTTATACACGACCGTACCGACCGTATTGGTTCTCACTGGAGTCCACTATAATTTGTTAATGTGCTTGATTAAAGAAAAATATCCAACGAGGACAACGCTTAATGAACACACTCGTATCCTGATGTACGAAATGAAACCATGAAAAATATACCGAACGAAAGAACGAACGAACGAACGAACGAACGAACGAACGAACGAAGGTATGAACGAACGAACGAATGAACGAACGAACGAACGAACGAACGGATAAGGTAAAGTGTCCGTAACGTTCCTTTCTACGCTCACAGCGGGACTGAGAGTATGGCCTGGGCTCCCGCCGTGGCAACTGAGGGGCAACTCGCTTGATTTCGGCGTCTCTCTTTCGTTGCTCCTCTACCCTTCTCTCTATCACTCCGCATTCACCGTTTCTGAAATCCGCCTCCCCACCAGTACCACCACCACCGCCAGTACCAACCGGTTCAACCAACTAGAAAGTCTCCCGTACGACTAACCTGTGGTTATCCCCACTCCTAATAGGCGTGGTCTAATAACGATCAACCAGTTGAAGATGTACCGTTCACGGGTACCAGAGTATTATTGGTGACGTACCAACCAGACAGGATTGGAGACTATCCTCCAGTGTTACTCTCTCGCCAATCTCATTTACGTTAATGGGCGTGTCGAGATTTAAAGCGCATGCCTCTTATCCCGCCCCCCTTTTACGATTGATCACGCCCCATCGTCTTATCTTCTCAACGTGATACCACAGTCTATACATGGGACTTTTGGGCGTTAACTTTTTCTTTACTTTTCTCTTTTCTCTTCCTTCTTCCTTCCTTTCTTTTTCTTTATCTTTTTTCTTTTCTTTCTTTTTTTGTTTTTTTTTTTTTTTTTTTCCGATCTTCACACAGGCATACGTAAGAGAACCAAATATAATCCTGAGTATCCAGACGTAGAACCATTCGTATTAGAATTCTATATTGGGCAAGCATAGATTATTATACCTGTAAAGGTTAGCTTTATATCGTTGTCATATAAACTTTCTCAACATAGTTAAAATGGGATAGAGATTAATTGTTTTGCTCTTATAACTTGTGGGATTATTAATCGTGGATAATTGAAAGGAACGAACATTTTTTCGAGACTTTTCTTGACCCCCATCATTCTCTTTCTATCTCTTTGTTTGCGTATATGTGTGCGAGAGTGTGAGAGAGAAAGAATTACCGGATATATTCGGGATAATAATTTTGTTGTTGGATAATACGGTCGGTGCAACGCCTAGATAGCTAATTAACCGTGGCCAGTCGAGAGTTACTCGATGTCGTTGATCGATCGGTGTACAACTTTGGTTTGATATCGACATTATTTAACACCCTTACAAGAGACCTCCGAGTGTACACATATTTACCTATCTACTGTCTTATCTCTACTTTTATGCCTCTCTATCCTCCACCCACTAGCCCCCGCCCCGCCCCCCGCCACGCCCCCCCATCCCTCCCTTATCAAGCAATAAGACATTTTCTTGATATCCATGACGAAAATATTGTCAAAGATTTTTCTGTTTTTTCTTCTATGGATAAATTACTTTCACTAGATTTTCAATAGATAAGCTGAAACATTTTGTAATCATCGCTCGGTTAATGTATCGCTATAATTGAATCGTCATTAGTGGAAAATCATAGAAATCATTATTAATAAATACTCAAGTAAATGTCCATTGGAGACGATGGGAGGAGATAGGGGAGGGAGGATAATTGGTGAGAGACAATAAGGATAGAGAAAACGGAGAAAAAACGAAGAGGAAAGTTTGACGTGGAAGCTTTAAATGAAAAAAAAAAAATATATATATATATATATATCCGAGCATTCTGTTTCTCATTAAGGAACGCAGAAAATTCTCAATGGATGTGTCGTAAAATCTTCGATCATTTAATTGTACTTTTGCACATGAGAACAATTCTTTTTTTTTTTCTTTTTTTTTTATTTATTTTTTTGTTTTTATGAGTGAAAAGTCGAAAGTAAAAAATCGCGACAAGGTCGAATTGATCATGTATTAGTACTTAATGATAGACAACGATTAACAATGATCGATCTACGGATAAAGTCGTGAACCAAATGAAGTTGCAATATCTTTTATCTATCTTACAATTATGATCTATAACTAGATGATTAAATGCAGTCATATATTTATTCCTTCGACGATGAACGTTTAACGGTACTTGATAAATTTACGATGGTTCTTTAATTACGTATACGTAAGTACTTACATAGATATATACAGACATACACATACACACACACACATACACATACACACACATATATATATATATATAAGTACGTATATACATATCGAAACCATAAGAGAGATTATCGAATCTGTTTTCGATCTTTGAACATAATTTAATGTAATCGTGTTCGTGTTCCTGTCGTAAATCGACTTATTAACAGCCGATTACGATACAAACATTTCGATGTCTCTTCATTCGAGATATATCGAATAAATTAATTTTTCTTTCAATTCCTTTCCCCTCACACTCTTTCTCTCTATCACTATATCTCTTTCTGTCTCTCTCTCTTTTTCTATCTCACTCATTCGTTCATTCATTCGTTCATTCATGCATTCATTCATTCATTCATTCATTCATTCATTCACCTTTTATTTGTCACGACGTCAACGGCATACACTACTTAGCAGGTACGATTTTCGTTCGCAACTAATTAGGCAACGGTAATAAATGAAATGCCGATATAACGAGAATGATGAGTCGGTAAACTGATAAGTTGTTGCGAATGTTAAATCCAGTGATATATGCCTATCCTGCTGCGAGATATTTTTAAAGGGTATTTAAAAAAAAAAAAATCACCTTTTCCGTGTCCTTTCACGTCCAACGTTTTTCTCCCATCCTCTTACGAAGCTGTCCCTTTCCCTCCCTTCACACCCCGTCCCGCCTCTTCCTCCATCGTTACATTCGCCAACAATTTTTATATATACAGGTTGACACCTGTAAATATGTATATGTAATTTTTCTTTTTTTAATTTTCTTTTACCCTTTTTTTTTTTTTATTTTTTTTTAATACCTAATCGTATTAAACGATTAACATTGGATTCATTAATGACGACTCATTCGATATTTCCCTCTTCCTCCAATAATTTTCTTTTTTTATTTTAATTTTATTCAAGTACATTTAATGCTTAAACGTGTTAATCGATTAATCATTTGTTCATTAATATCCGATTTATTAGTATCGATCATTCTCTTTCTTTTTTTTTTTTTATTTCTTTTCTCTTTTGCAATCCAATTTTTATACATAAATACTGATAAATATTTATCTTTACATATACACGTATATTTCTTGTTTTTCTTGTTTTTTCTTTTTTTTTGTTTTTTTTTTTTAATATCAAACCGTATTATCCAATCAATCAATTCATCCAATTAATGTCGATTAATTAATCGTATCCACTTCTCTCTCTCTCTCTCTCTCTCTCTCTCTCTCTCTCTCTCTCTCTCTCTCTCTCTCTTATCCTTTTTATTAATTTATTTACCTTTCTTCCATATCTTTATTTGTTTATTTATTTATTTATTTATTTTTTCTGATTTTTCTTTGTCTTGCAATCTCAACCGACTTGTAACTTATACGAGCAAGCTTAAGATTTAACAGGAAGCCAAGTCATTGTCACGAGAAAAAACGGCATCTCATTAGCTTTCATAATGGCGATGGTGGTCGACTATTCGATATTAATAACTCTCATAAAGGTGTCGGACTCACAGTCGTGGGCTACCTCGTAACGCTTTAATAAGAAGAGAAAGAGAGATACATACGTCCTATATTTCTCTCACTCTCCCTCTCTCTTTATCTCTCCCTCCCTCTCTCTTTATCCTTCTCTCTCTCTCTCTCTCTCTCTCTCTCTCTCTTTGTGAATGATGTTTTCCATCCACCTTATGTCGCTTACCGGGATCCGCGAGACATCGGACACATACAAATCTACGCTTATGCTACCTCGACGTGAACATATGCACTCGTAGTACTGGGTGTTCACGAATTAATTATTATTATTATTATTATTATTATTATTATTATTATTATTATTATTATTATTATTGTTGTTGTTGATGTTGTTCTGTTGTTCTTGTTATTATTTTTTTTTTCTTTAATTTCAACTTTTTATAAATTGGAATCAGAACGACATGGTGACATTTTTTTTTCTTTTTATATATATATATATATATATATATATGTATATAAATATAAGAATATAATTTGATCGTTATCAATGCTTTATACATAAGTATCTAATCATTAATTTTTAATTCTAAATGACATTTTTAGATTTAAATGAACATATTCATAAACGTGATATTTAAATAATTCTAATGATAAATTATGATAATAGTTTTGATTAAATATGAATAAAATCTATAATAGTTCGTCGTATTAATACTTAAACAAATATAAATTATTAACAATAGTAATAATGTAAGATTATAAAATTATCGAAGACATTTTGAATCGTCCAATGTAGAAAATTATTTTCTTAAGGAATCAAGAGAAATGATCGAATATGTTCCAAGGACGGACGTTTACTTATTATATACTTATGTCTTATAAATAATGAAAATCAGAAAATTGTCCGACACCTTGTATATGTTACTACTGTGTAATATATCGTCGTATGTGCTACCAATGTTACGGTGTGTTCACATATACATATAAATTTCAACGATCTTTCCATATACGTATGTAGACAGATATATAATTCGTATGTGCGCGTGTGTGTATGCGTTTGTATTGGTGTATGTATGTGTCTTCCTTTCGAAAAGGGCCACTAATATTAGTCAGACATTGTCTTAGCTTGATCATCAGTCACGGGGCTGGTGTAGTCATTATATTTAATTAATCATTAGACTGAATGGCTCGATTTATTGCGCGGTCACGGCCAATGCCATTGGAAAGAGAGTTGCTTGTGATGGGCAAGAGGGACGAAGATGAGGAGGGAGGTAAAACGAAAAGATTAAAATGAAGATCGAAAGAAGTTTGAAAGCTTTGTAATAATACGATCTTTTTATTTTTATTTCTTTCTTTTTTTCTTTTTCTTTTTTTATTTATTTCTTTTTTTTTTTTTTTTCTTCTCGTAGAAATCAATAAGCAGATACGGCAAGTGAATTTGATAAATTCAGAATGAAATATTAAAATAATTTTTCTTTTCGTTTTCTTTTTTTTTTTTTTTTTTTTTTTTAATTTCTTTGATCGAATTTTTATATACGACAGATTGTAATAAAGCAAAATAATGAAATTCTCTTTGAGAGAAATTTTATTTAAGGGGTGACTACGTTACTTCCCGGAAGAGCCCTTTGTGTTATTAATAATTGAAGGACGGAAGTGATATTGAAATGAAATAAAAAATCCATTGAAACAACAGCCTTTGACGAACGTAATTACATTTTTTTTTTCCTTTCCTTTTCTTTTCTTTTCTTTTCTTTTTATTCGAGCAATGAATAAACGTCAAAGCGGAATATTTAATAAATTTTATTCCTTTATTAAGTGTATGTACGAAATAACTATTTACATGATATTATAGTATATATATATATATATATATATATATATATATATATATGTACATGCATTATATAATTATATATAAACAATATTTAATATCTCATGTTATTTTAACAATTGATTTAATTTAATTCAAAAAATATATGTATATCATTTATTTAGATATATTAATAGTCTTACAAATCTGTCGAAGTTTAACAAAAAAAAAAAAAAAAAAAAAAAAAAAAAAAAAAAAAAAAAAAAAAGGAATAAATAAAAAACCAGATAATCCTCGATTATCGAGTTCATGTTAAATATTATCAAGATACATTTTACAAAATATTTAAAAATGTTGTTCCATCGTTCGTAGAAAAGCAATCCAATAAGGAAGAAAATTTCGAAATGGATATCGAAGAGGAAAGGAGAATTTAGTGTTACATGTTTTTATTTTTTATTTTATTTTATTTTTGTTTTTTTTTTCTTCATTTCTTTTAGAACGAGAAGAGTTTCCTCTAACGTCGGACAAGTTGGAGGTGGCCAGAGGAAGATAAGATTTCTACGGGCGATGCAAGCCGAGATAAAGTCGCAGATAGATATCTTAAAGGGAGTTCGTGCCGACAAAAAAAGAAGAAGAGGAAGAAAAAAAAAATATTCGAAATGTCAGACGCACAAACAGAGAGAGAAAGAGAGAGAGAGAGAGAGAGAGAGAGAGAGAGAGAGAGAAGGATTCCTCCTTCGTTGGAAATGAAAAATCTACGGAATATGATAATAAAATTTTATTTTTTCTTTTTCTTTCTCTCTCTCTCTCTCTCTCTCTCTCTTTCTCTCTATCTCTCTCTCTCTCTCTCTCTCTCTCTTCGGTCATTTCTTCGATTTGAATAACCATACGAAAAAAGAAAAGGAAAAAAAAAATAAAAAATAAAAAAAAATACGAAATCAAAAAAAGAAGAAGAAGAAGAAGAAGAAGGAAAAAGAACATTATGTTCGAACAGTCTGCACATAAAGAACGAAATAGAAATAGAAAGAGAGAGAGAGAGAAAGTTATAATACATCAAGGACAATGAAATATTTTCGCTCGTGTTTCTAAGAATGTCCCAAGAAATCGAGAACGAGGGAAAAATATAGCCCCTTTGTGATTTACGAGATCCCGACTTCTTTCGAACTCCTTTATTCTGTTGCACCAGCACCTAAACCAGCACTAGTGCTGGCAACAATATCAGCAGTAGCAGTAACAACGGTACCAGCAATGTCATATGTTTTTCCTTTTTACTAAAGGAACCACGACAAGGTTTCACAATTGTCAGAAATTTACTCGTGGTCGTTATGAAAAAGATCATTAGGTCAAATGATCTAACGAATCTAAAAAAGATTTATTTTCACGTCGACGGGAGATAATTCATTTCATCGAAATCGAATCGATACTACATTGTAATCGATTATTAATACGATTGATATGATAGCTTCGATTTCTCTCCTGTTTTTTTTTCTCTGTCTCTCTCTCTCTCTCTCTCTCTCTCTCTCTCTCTCTTTTTCTTACGTGCGATCTCTTGATATTATCTATATCTCTCTAAAGAGATAAAATAACGCATATAATATTTTATAAATTTCTAACTGTTTCTTTCTATTTTTTCTTTTTTTTTTTTTTTTTTTTTTTTTTACAATACGTATTTTTTAATATAACGAAAATAATTATCGGTATAATTCGAATAGTATTAAACGTTGCGAATGTAATTTGTGAACAAAATTTTGCACTCATAAAAAAAATATATATATATATGTGTGTTTGTGTCTCTATATGAATATGTGTGTATATATATATATATAGATATATATGTAGGATCGATGTATAAAAGTCGTGATAGTCGTGTACGCGTTCGAAGGAAGTCATCGTTGTCGAAAGCGATGTTTCTGCACTTCTAAAAGGGATTTCTGGCATCTAAAACAAACTCTCACCCCACCCAGTCGCTTTTATCTGCCGTATTTTTCGCTGACAACCTCCTTCTAGCAACCTTGATTTACGACACCGTTGCGTATAAGAAAGGATAGAGAGACAAAAATAATCGAGGGTGGGAGTGAAAGAAAAGAAAGAAGGAAAGAAAGAAAGAAAGAAAGAGATAGACAGAGATAGAGATAGAGAGAGAGAGAGAGAGAGAGAGAGAGAGAGAGAGAGAGAATGAAAAAAAAAAAAGAAAAGAAAGAAACAAAATAGAAGAACTAACAGAGAGAAAGCATTTTTGGAAGGAACATTAATATTTATAGTTTTGCACGCGTAAGTACGTCAACGTTTATAATTTTACGATCGATTTTATGGCCTCGTCGAGTGTTGTCACTGCTCAAAGTTTTATGGCATATTAGTCCGGCAAAAATCAAAATACTTCGTCTCGTATAGGCAAATAAGTACTTCGACTTATATTTATAATGGTCGAACGAATTTCGACGTGTTCTAATCAAAGTTCCAAAGTTCAAAAGGACATTGCTATCTCGTACGACATTACGGTCTCGTGTCGAAATATTTACTTGTTTTATTACCAAAAGAAAAAAAAAAAAAAAAAGAAAAAGAAAAAGAAAAATATCGAGAATTCAACGAACTATATTACTTAAGTGTTCGGTGATCTTATTCAACGAACTCAAATAAATAATTATTTTAATTTCTTCACAGTCGACATTTAGAAATGATCGATCGAATAATCGATATTTTCGTCTTGAGATTAATCGTTTCTAATTTTTCAATATTAAAACTAATTGTCCTTAGATATTAAATAATTAATAATCGTCGAACAAAAAGGAAATTATTAATTTATTTTATTTAAGAAATGCCATTGCGTATATTATGTGTACACGTGTAAAATGTCTGATAACGTGGAAATACTTTTATACACACAAAGACACAGACCACATGAGCGCTTACACACACACACACACACACACACACACACACATAGCAGAAATATAAAAATAGATCATGTGACGCACAATATTAGACTTTTTTTTCTCTCTTTTTTTTTTTTCTTCCTTTTTTTTTTTTCTTCTTTCATTTACGATCATTGTTTGTTTGTAGATAGAGCTGAGGGTGAACGATAACGAATCGTTAGTCGACGACTTACCCCCATATTCTATGGACTTACCCCTAAAAAATGATCGTTCGACCAGCACCCCCCGTTGAGTAGCAGATGCAACTTTCCTAGTATATTTCTCGGGCTGTCTCTTCGCGAGCACGCGGTTTCTGTTAGACGTAGGCGGTAGATTTACCGTATATTTTTCTTTCCTTCCCCTCTCTTCTCCTGTCTCTCTTTCCCTCTCTCTCTCTCTCTCTCTCTCGTTCTTCTTTCACCTTTTTCTTTATATATCTTTTTTTAAAAATATTGCCTCATTAAACATAACTCAAGCTCTTTCAGTTCGGAAGATACGTTATCCGCGTGAAAAGACATCAGAAGGCTAATCCATCCTACCTAGTAATTTGATCTCATAAAGATAAGTAACTTTAAGTCTGACGATTATAAAAGATAGATAGATAGAGAGAGAGAGAGAGAGAGAGAGAGAAAGTGGTAATAAGTATTAGAAAAGCGGAAACATAAATACATCGATGTATGTACATATATTTTTTTAAATATTCACACGAGATAACGAGATGGGTTATAAAGATAAACATTTTCTACATCTAACTCGAATATTGAAGAATTCGAAATTATCGTGACATAGATAAGTACATATTTATTAATGAGTTATATATACGGTTTCGTTGTTAGGACGAAATTATAGAATTCTGTTTATCATTAATTAAAATCTCTCTCTCTCTCTCTCTCTGTTTCTCTTTCTGAGGAAAAGAATATATAAATATAGAGAAAAATGATGAGTCGAACGAAACAAGCAGGTAAGAGAGATGAACTTCTTTTTTTGTTAAAAAAAAAAAAAAAAAAAAAGAAGAAAAAGAAAAAGAAAAAAAAAAGAAAAGAAGGAAAACCAGAAAGAAAAATATATAGAATAAGGAAGAAAGTAAATATCTCCGCCATTTTCACGATTGCGTGTGTCCAGTGACGAGACCGACGAGAAGAGGTGGGAGGGACGGGGAAAGAAAAGAAAAAAAGGATAAAAAATTATCATAATTGTCTGTTTGCTTGGTCAGATCTTAAGACAAAAGGGTAAATCGTAACTCATTGACAGGTAGTGCCACGCCTATCTCTCTCTCTCTCTCTCTCGTACTCCTTTATTTTTTTTTTCTTTTCTTTTCTTTTCCGACGACATCTTGACCACATGGACGAACAGACACGGTGTTATTCCTCCTCTCCTTTGCTATTCTTAAGCCGCTGTCGTCGACAGGAACACAAAATTCCTTCTGGTTAGATCTAGTTCGAGATAAATTTGTAGATCTTGTAAACGAACGTTCATTACATTTTAGAAAGATGAAACGAGATAAAAAAAAAAAAAAAAAAAGAAAAATCCTCGGCGGCCCCTTTTTATCGTCGATTTATTATCGTACGACACGATAAGATTTTACCGATCGTTTTAAATAAGTTGTCTCTTTTTCTTCCTCTTTTTCTTCTACTTTTTTTTTTCTTTCTTTCTCTCTTTCTTTCTTTCCTTTTTCTTTTCTTTTCCTTTTTACGTTTTAATGGTGGGGGGAGGGAGGAGAGGGGGAGGGGAGGAGGGACACGAAAAACTCTCAATGAAACGTCATTAATTCTCGGCCCATTATTCGTCTAATTTGATTAGATTAGAAACGATTCAAGAATAATCTTAACGAGTACGAGTATATAAGTAAGTACAAGAGTAGGTTACTCATCGATGGATTCGATGAGTCTTGTCTTCTTTTCCTCTCCCTCTAATTGTTTCTATTGTTATATAAAACGTCATATTCGATCAATCTAACTCTGGACAATAGAACCGGGCACGCTTACATTGACAGTAACCGATCTTACTATCCACTTTGCTTATCAACTTGATCCACAGTCGTATTAACTAGGAATAATAGCTCGTTATGATCCTTTTTAACTACGATCATTTACAATCATTAAATTTTATCCAACGATCGAAACAATTTATAATAAATACAATACAATACAATACAATCGCATTTAATTATTATTATCGTTACATTAAAATATGATCCTTAATATCATTTTATATCGAGTTTTATAATTTTATTGACGAGTTTTCTTTTTCTTTTCTTTTTATTCTTTTTATTTGTTTGTTTTTGTGTTCTCTTTTTTTTTTTTTTTTTTTTTTTTTTTTCGTATAATACTTCGAAGGTATAACAGTACCGAAGTTATTATTATTGATTTGTTTATTTTTCCTTTTTTTTCTTTTTTCTTTTTTTCTATTAAAAAAAACTTTCAAATTTCTTTAAGATTCTTCGACCGGATACTGAATTAATTATCAATGTATTAATTGATAACAATCATTGATTAACGATGAATTACAGTTTATTAATTTGTTTTCTGTGTTCTTTTTTCTATCGTGTATATACTTATCAAAAAAAAAAAAAAAAAAAAAAAAAAAAAAAAAAAAAAAAAAAAAAAAATAAGAAAAAAGCCCTCTCGATTACATCCTCTTGATTAGATTTAATCGGTTTCATTATCATCTTAGTAGTCATATAGAAAGAAAAAGGAAAAAAAGAAAAAAAAAAGAAAAAAAAAGAAATATAGAAAATAAATCAAATAATTTCTTTTGAATTTCTTTCTGACCGGAGACGGAAACGAGATGTAATTTTCTTAGGAAGAGAGTCTCGCCGTAGGTACTTACTTATTACGTAGCCACTCTCGGGGTCACCGGAAGGGCCGTTAATGAGAGAACACAGAAGAGGGAAGGAAGGGTGGACGTACAAATCGTAGATGAAAATGAATTGAGTTGAATGGATCTGAAGTGCTCCCCGAGTGCTGGCCGGGAAGTGAGCAACTTCGGACGAACGAGAGCTCGAGCACCCTCTCCCTACCCCTTACCTTACCCGTTACCCTATTTTATCCAACCCAACTCTCAACCCAATACAACCCAACAGAATCCTACTCTACCCTAGTTCCTAACTCCCGTCTACCCACCTCCACTAATGTTCCCTCCTCCATATCTACCTCTCTTCCCTCTTTAGTTTGAGAATAACTAATCGTAATCGAGACAGCTTGCTAGTAATAACGAGCATTTGAGCGATCCTTTAGAGATGATACTCTAGCTATACTATTTGTGGCTCATGCCATTTCTTATTCTCTACGATCTTCCTTCTCTTCCTTCTCCTCTTCTTCTTCTTCTTCTTCTTCCTACTCCTCTACTTCTTCTTCTTTTTCTTTTTCTTTTAGTACTACGTACTACTACTGCATTCCTTCGTGATGTTTCCAATCGAAATTCCATTCCGTTGCAAACGCGGACGATTAAAATTATTTTCTTTTGGACCACCGCACGCGACTGAAATTTTTTTCCCCTTAATACGGCTACGATGATGATCTAATTCAGTAAATTCAAAAATAAATATTATTATTATTATTATTCGATGAAATAAAATATATTTTATTTATCAATCATTTCTTTTCTCTTGGTTCTTTTTTCTTTTCATTTTTTTCTTTTTTTCTTTTCTTTTTTTTTTCTTTTACTCTTTTTTCGTTCAATTGATCAGATACGAGTATCCATATTTATATATGTTGATATTTATGATATCAATGATATCAATCATTAAAGATATGACATTAATTAAAATACCAATTATAATATTAATTATAAGATATTAAATATTTTAGATTGTTATTTGAATAATATAAATTAGAATCCAAGTGAATCTTTTCTTTTTTTTTTTTCTTTTTCTTTATTGTTATTTAATTTCATTAAATGATAAATTATTAAAATAATTTAATTAAATAATAATTACGTATTATCGATTAAATAATAATAAATTATATCAGGATGTATTATTATAAAGAATTAAATTATTATAAAAGTTTAAATTAATTAATTTTCGAATTACTTCAATATAAATTAATATGAAATGAATTAAATGAAATCTTCCATTTATTATTTAATTTTTATTATTTTTTTTTTTTTTTTTTTATTAATTAAATTCAAATTTGATTAAAGTCAAACTTTATCATTTATCTATTATTTAATTTTTTATCCTTTATACAAATATAAAATATGAAACTTATGTAAACGAATATTAATATATATATATATATATATATATGTATTTTTAAAACAATGTACATTACGATAATATCAAATTATTAATTACAATAATTTTTATCTGATCAGAACATTAAATTTATCATTTAATTTTATTAATCGATCGTAAAAGTGAAGTGAAACTTGTGTCACGATTAGCCCCTTGTCGAAGGGCTTGTTGAAGGTACAGATCCTATTAACGTTCCGTAACCGGCACAGAAAAATGCATTACGATCAACTCGACACAATACTCGACTATCAGACTTGGTTGTCCGCGCTCTGAACAACCAAGAAAGAGAAAGAAAGAGAAAAAGGGTATACGTGTATGTGTATGTAGGTATATATATATATATGTGTATAAGAAAGAGGGAGAGAGAGAGGGAGAGAGGGAGGGAGAGAGAGAGAGAGAGAGAGAAGGTATCGTGTGGGTGATGACTAATAGATTTCAGGACTTGGTTCATCCATCTCGAAGCTCCTCTCGAAGTCTCTCGATACAAATCGATCTTACCAAGCGGTCACGTTCGGGTCGTGCTCACCACCGGTCAGTGGATATCGTCTATCGATAGATCGACCGTCCTCGTCTCGCTTTTTTCGAGAATGCATTTATAACATTGGCCACGGCCCTGAACCATCATCGTTCCATTCGCTCAAGATGGTTTGTCATTATGGCTACGATCTTTTCATCTTTCTTTCTTTCTCTTTCTCTCTCTCTCTCTCTCTCTCTCTCTCTCTCTCTCTTTCTTTCTTTTTCTCTATCTCTTTTTCTATTCGATATAATTTATTTTTATTTTATTTTGATTTATTTATATCATTTTTGACTTCAAAGGAAATTCAAAGTAGTTACATTGTCCTAGTCGAATATCATTTAAAGTTTGATTAATCGGATTAATCGATTAATTGATTAATTAATTAAAGAATTATTTTTCTAATAATTCACTTGATATATATATATATATATATATATATATTCTTTTCCATTTTGATTTTATTTATTTATTTACTTTTTTTTTCCTTTTTTTTTTGTTTTTTTGATTTTTCGTCGTTCACGAAACACGTATTATAATTTTTGATCAAATTAAGATTTGATAATATTATTAGAATTATCCATGTCGAATGAATTGTAAATTTATTTTATCAATAGATTTAGATTTATAAATCTCATTCATTATTTCTGATTATTATCATTATATATATATATATATATATATATATATATATGTATAAGTGTATATATATAATCCATTAGAATAGTCGAAATGCCAATAGAAAAATTATTAATTGATTGAAATCGAAACGATTCGTTTAATTGTTAAATCGATATTGTAAGGAACAATTAATATTAATATTATCGTAACGTTAAACTTCGTTTCATATTCGTAACATACAATAAAAGCTATACGGTGCGTGGTATAAGTAAAAAACAGAAAAAAAAGAAAAGAAAAAAGAAGAAAAAAAAAAAAATAACAAAAAAAAAGAAAAGAAGGAAAAAAAGAAACACACACGTACACAGAGAGAGAAAGAGAGGGAGAGAGGAGGGAGAGAGAGAGAGAGAGAGAGAGAGAGAGAGAGAGAGAGAGAGGGAGTTGATTTAAAAAGGAAGGATGATAAAAATGACGAAGCAATTTACGGTCCCCGTCCGTTCATCGCGGAATAATTGTCATCGACGATGTCCCGTGGCACGATGGCGCCACTCGGGCCCAATTAGCCGTAGCAATTAAAGAATTACGTCGAGGCACGTCGAGCCATGCCTTCCTCTAATACCAAATTCCGTTCTTCGAATGACCTTTTGAGAATAAACATACATAGATAATATCTACATACACACACACACACACACACACACACATATATATATATATATATACATATATGTGTTCGAAGAGGATTGGTACTTATCTACCTGCTGATATCTCGTACATATGTGTACGTAAGATAGAGAGAGAGAGAGAGAGAGAGAGCAATAGAATATCACTGTACCTGTTGGTATAGAAGAAACAAGGAAAGAAATAATAAACAAGATGAGAATAAGAAAGAGAGGATTGAAAGAAAGAGAGAGAAAGAGAAAGAGAGAAGAAGAGATTTCTCTTTTCACTAATACATTCTCATCTTGCCGGTATAAGAGAAGAGAAATTCTCGAATGGCGAGGGAATTTCGCATTCGTAAAATCGTCCCTTTACGATTTTGGTCGGCACATAATGTCCTAGACGTCTCCATAGCTTGTCGCCAACGCAACGACACCTTCTCTCTCTCTCTCTCTCTCTCTTTTTACTGTGAAGAAAGTTCGAAGACATTTTCTCTTTCTCTCTCTTTCTTTCTCTCTCTCTCTCTCTCTCTCTCTCTCTTTCTCTTTCTCTTTCTCTTTCTCGCTTTTTGAATCGAACATTATGCCTGTTCTCAGTGGATTGTGGCGGCGACGTATCGAAATAACCCTGAGGGGCTTCCTTTTTGTTTATGCTCGCTCTTCCCAATTAGACCGGTACCGTCACTGCCCGTCAGATCCTCTCGAAGATTTCTGATTTAATTCTTGGGATAAGAAGAAAGATCGAAGGGTTCTCTCTCTCTCTCTCTCTCTCTCTCTCTCTCTCTCTCTCTCTTACCTACCGTCATCGCGATAAGAATTTTTCTTTTTCTTTCTCTTTTCTTCCTGTTGCTTCTTTTTTTTTTCTCTTTTTCTTTTTCTTTTTTCTTTTTCTTTTTTTTCTTTTCTTTTCTCTTCTCTTCTCTTCTTTTTGCCTTTCTTTCATCTTTTCGTTGACTTTATCCTGTATAACCATTTAATTGGTATATTAATCGTCATGATTTAAATCGTCATTTGTATATTATAAAAATGTTACAGGCGTCTGACGTTCTCATTTCTCTTTCGTTTTCTTTTTCTTTTTCGTTTCCTTTCTTTTTTTTTCTTTTTTCTTTTTTTAAGATCGATTATCGCGAAATTATTTATTCGTTTCTCGATGATCGACTTCATATATAAATCGAATCGATATTATCGTCGAGAGAATTTTTTTTCTCTCTTTTCTTTTTTTTCTTGTTTTTTTTTTTTTCTTTTTTTTTTTTTTTTCTTTTTGATTTGGTTAATTTCTTGATAATTATTTTATTAGATCGTCGTCCGTTTAATATTTGAACGTTTCTTGTATTAAAAAAAAAAATAAAAAACAAATAAAAAAAAAAATAAAACAAAATGAAAAGGAATGGAATACGCGAAATATTAATATATATATATATATATATATATATATATATATATATATATAAATTTTTTTTTAATTAAATTTCCATGAAATTAGTATAAACGAAAGACAAATTGAATCGTCCGTATAAATTTTATCATTCGATAAGATTTGTAATAAACGAGATGTCGAAGCCTTTACAATGATACTCGTAAATGACAATGCAACTATTACGATACTAAATATAATGTAAAGAAATAATAAAGAAATAATTCTGAACGATCGTAACATTGTATAAAATAGCGAAAGAGAGAATTCCTGCCAATGGATATTTTATTATTATTATTATTATTATTATTATTATTATTATTATTGTTATCATTTTTTACTTTTTTAAAATATAACGAGTCGTAAATACTTTTCGGGTGGAAATATTATGTCACCTTTATTGCTCAGCACCCATTTTTATTTCATCGTAAATTCGCGGTCGTCGGTTTTCGCGTATTTACAGCGATATCTATAAATGCATATACATATACATACACACACACACACATGCACACATATATGTAAATACATATGTAGGTAGGTAAATATATTTTGTTCTCTTTGGTTAACCAAAATATAATATGGCTACCTAGAAATAAAACATTCAAAGATTTACGTTTCGATCGACATTCAATATACGAGTTCTCGCTCGTAAACATTAAATCGTTTCATTGCATCTGCTCGTAATTTTTACTTTATGGATTTTCTTTTTCTTTTTTTTTTTTTCCCTAGAATTAGATCGACTCGTTCCACTTCAGAATCTCCTCCTTATCTTTAATCATCGTCATCGCCATCATCATTATTATTATTATTATTATTATTATTATTATTAATATTATTGTAATTATTATTATTATTAGAATTATTACATAAGAAAATATATCTTGAGGCACGTTTAAGGGTATCTCATTATCGCGGTAGATCATTTTAATCAATTATGATGCTTAAATTCTGTCGGCAAATTTTCCAAGGGATACAGACGTCATACTGCCGAAGAAACATCGAGTTTCTCTTAATTATAATACTCGTTTTCGCTAATTAACGAGAAATTCCAAGAAATCTCGTGAGAAGGGAGAGAGGATTGGGGTGTTGATGGGTGGTGGGTGGTTACCCAGGAGGAACGGAAGACGTTTGTTTGCCTTTCGACGATTAAATTTTAATTGTGCTTTAACTTACTATTAATAATGACCAACATGATAATTATTATTAAAGTTCGATCGATGTAATAAAGTATCGATGAAATGAAAATACATTTAGGTATACGTGTAGAAAAATTTTCACCTCTACGTATTGTAAATAAATTAATAAATAAATGTTAATAAATAAATAAATAAATAAATAAATAAGTAAATAGATAAATAAAATTATTTCACGAATAAAAATTGTAAAGACAATTCAATGTTCGATTTTGAGAAATGTTTACGATCGAGAAAGTCGACCAACCAGATGTATCATTTCTACTGTCGAAACTTTTATGATCGTTGGTAAAAGCAGACTTTGACTGAGAATAAAAGGAAGAAAGAAAGAACGAAATAGAGAGAAAGAATGAAAGATAGAAAAAGATAGTAAAGAAGAGAAATGTTTGACACGAAGTTGTAAAAATCTTCCTTCCTTAGGTTTTGTACCTAACTAGACCGTAATCAACGTATAAGAATGGAGTGTCATTTAATACTGTATTGTTAAGAATTATGATCCTATTTTAAGTTATAATCATTTTAAATTATGGAATAACTCTCGTGTAATAAATAAGATTATACTTAAACGTACTTAGTTTCGACATAACACGGTCTCTTTTAAAGTTGTTTTGTAGACTATTATCTTTTCACTTTAAATACATACACGTCTATATTTTTCAAAATACACGCACACACAGACACACACACACACACACATATATATATATGTATGTATAAGATGAAGATTAAAATATATATTTTATATTACTCAAAACAATTATGCATTATTCTCAACGAAGTTTATAGGTATATATAATATGTATATATATATATATATATATATATATATATATATATATATATATATATATACATAAGTATATGTGTATTATGCAATTATTTATTTTATTATTTGTATGTTAACATATATAAATTATTTGAAATTAAATAAAAATATGTTTGTCAAAGTATTGTTTATAGAATCTAAAAAAAAAAAAAGAAAAAACAAAAACAAAAGAGAAATAGGAAAATTTAGAACGTAACATTGTTTCTTCTATCAGAAAGATATATCAGTGATACGTTATCAGATATATAGAATATAATTGGTTAATCTAAATCAATGAATGCCGAGGACGTCATAAAGAACGATAATTAATTAATATCAAATCCAATTAAATCCGATTGATCAATTAATCGATCCTATGTATTTTTTTTTTATTAATTTTTCTTTTTTCCAATCTTTTTTTCTTTCTTTTTTCCTTTCAACAGCAAATTTTCAAATAAACGTATTTTTCTCACGAAGAAATAAAATGGCGTACGATTGAAGTTAAGCATGCGAGAAACGTTTGAAAGTGGTATACTCGGGGCAAGAAGAAGGATGGAGGAACCTTACGAAGGGTTGCACTCGTAGGAAGGAAGGAAGGAAGGTCCCGGACTCATGCCGAGTGGGAGTGGCGTGGGTGTGTCCAACACACTCGCTCGCACGTTCTCCTATAAACTTTACGAACACGATGTTACGACTCCCGTTCCGCATCGTTTTATACGTAGATCGGACTGTAGAAAATTCTTACGAAACTTTTGATGATTCTAAAATGTCCTTAAATGTGTGTCCTTACAAAGAGAATTTCAATTTCTACGTCATTTTGAATCCGTTTTTATTATTATTGTATATATATATATTTTTTCTTTTTATTCATTTATCTTTTGCGCTCTTTTTCACTTTTTTTCTTTTCTTCTTTTCTTTCTTTTTTCTTTTTTTTTTTTTTTTTTTTTTTTTGTTTAATCAAGAAATTGCATTTCACATAGACGATCCTTTTGTATTTATTTCGTACACTCAATTCGTTGTTTTACTCTCTTTTGTTTCAATTATTTGTCAATTCATTGTTTCATCACGCGTGATCTTAATTTCTTTTTCTTCTTTTTTTTTTCTTTTTCTATTTTTTTTTTTTTCCTTTTTTCTTTAACAAAAAAATTCCCCTGTTAAAATTTATCCTTCAATTATTTCAATTTATTATTTCACGCAATTATTCTGAATACATACATTTTATCCTCGTTCCGAACAATTATTCGTTTCAGAACTATTTCGATTTATCTTATATCAATACGATCATTAAATCGTTTAAAAAATTGATTTCTACTTTTAACTATCATTTTTGTCTATCTCTTTTTAATTAATCTTTCATGATTATTATACATTTTTTTTTTTTTTTTTTTTTTTTTAATATATTTTATCTATCAATTATAGATAGAGAGAACGATTGAAGATATCAATAGAAAGAGATTAATTATTTTAATACGTTTCGCATTATCTTTATTATAATTTTTTAATCATCGATAATACGAGAATGATCATTTTATCCTACATTAATTATTAAGCGAGATCCTGAACAGTCTCTAACCATTCTGTTATTTTGACAAAACCAATATAAATCTTGTCTTGGTTCGTATCGATAAAAGATAAATGGTTTTTACTGGTAGAAAATCTCGTTCGCGGAATTGAAGATGCTAGAAATACGAGGACCACCGAGTTCACGCACAATGTATGTTTACGTTTCTCGTGAAAAATCGTTTTTCTAGTTATAGCGTATAGGCGCGTGTGTTAGGCACATGGCGGAAATAGGGCACAATAAAAGGAGGGACCAACCTACTCATACGTCTCTCTCTCTCTATCTCTCTCTCTCTCTCTCTCTCTCTCTCTCTCTCTCTCTACATTCTGACTTTGCATTGAAAAAAATTTTTGGGAGAATAAGACCAGTGAGCTTTTCTAAGAGTAACCCGAGATGAAACGTTGAAACGTTTGTGGCCGAATGTGAAACGTTAAGGGATCTTTTCGGGAGTACGTATTCTTCTTCTTCGTCTTTCTTTTTTTCTCATTTTTTTTTCTTTTTTTTTTTTTTTTAAGAAAAAAAAAAGAAGAAGAAAAAAAGAGGGGGAGAAGAAAAAAAAGCAAGGCGAAGAAAAAGCTAAACTTTTATTGCCAAAGGTCAGAGTCACCCACCATTTTCCACTTTACGATCCATTTATCCCCACCCCTATCTTCCTCCTCTCCTTCTCTCTCTCTCTCTCTCTCTCTCTCTTTCTCTCTTTCTTCACGATCGCTTATTCCCTAATATTGATGAAAAATCGATGTGTCATGAATTGACTTTACCCTCTAACATGCAAGTTTGGGACATATTTGAACAAACAGCTTGATATAAATGAAAGTTAAACCCTTTAATGTTAAAGAAAAAGAAAAAAAGAAAAAAGAAAGAAAAGGAAAGAAGAAGAAAGAGAAAAAGAAGAGGGTGCAAGGAAAAAGGAAAGATGGAAGAAAAGGTAATAGAGAATTGTAAAAGGATTCATATCTTTTTTGCTTAGAACTAAAGAAAAAAAGAAAAGACAGGGACAAAGAAAGAGAGAAAGAGAAAAAGAGAGAGAGATAGAGAGAGAGAGAAAGGCTGTGTGATTTCATTTAAAAAGTCAAAGATCAATACTTACCTGGTTGAGAAAAATTTTTTTTATTTATTGCTTCCTCTCTCTCTTTCTCTCTCTCTCTCTCTCTCTCTCTCTCTCTCTCTCTTTTTCTCGCACAAATACGCACACGAACAAACGTAATTATACTTTTATTTGTCAATTGAAACTTTAGGGAAAAGTTAAAATGCATTTTATGCCAAATCGACTAAACAATTTTTCTTTTTCCGATATTTTACTTCATTCCCATTTTGAAGCAAAATAACAATTTCAAAGTGAAAATATTCAATGTTTAAATTAAGATGAATGAGACAAGGTCAAAAAGAAGAAGCGAAATAAGAAAAAGCGTGTCGAAATAAATAGCCGTATCGACTTAAACGAATATCCATGAAAAAGGAAGAATAGATGTGAAGGGGGTGGGGAGGAGGGAGAGAGGAAAAAAGGGGAGGGTAAGGTGAAATAAGGGAGTTCCAGAGAATGTGTAGGGTACGAGAAAGAGAAGTACGAATACGTGTTCGCGAATATCGAATAAATGTTGTCGCTTATATAATATACGTATATATCATATTAATACACACACACATGTATAAAAATATGTGTGTATACAGATAAAGTGTATGCGTATATGTATATTCGTGTGCGTGTATGCGTATGTGAGTTCTCGTGTATCCATAGAAATTGGAGCAAAACTAACTGAGAAAACGTTTCTACTTTGGCTATGGTCATGTAGAGTCGAGGTCACATATCTATTACAATGATTTCTCTTTAACCTACTCTATGGTTTTGAAGATAGATGAAGATGGAGGAAAAAAAAGAGAGAAGAAAAAAAAAAATATATATATATATATGTAGAAAAAAAGAAGAAGGGAAGAGTATGGCGCGCGCTCTCTCTTTCTCTTTCTCACTCTCTCTCTCTCTCTTTCTCTCTCGTTTACCCTGAGGGTTCTGCTCTAAATCGACCTAAATGCCAAACAAATAACATCGTGGGTTCCGCTTCAACGAAGAACTTCGAAATCGCCATAAAAGGGAAGAGGATTGATACTTCAATCTTTTTTCCTTTTTATACTTTTACGCTCACTCTTTTCTTATTTATTTGAATTCTTTGTGAATGGCCATTGTTGAAAATTGATCGAATGAAGTTGACCCAAAAGTAAGAAGACATTAGGATTGATCCAATTACTTTAGACTCGTTGGTTAAAGAAACTCGAATGTAAAAAGAGAAAAAAAAAGTAAAGGAAAAGAAAGAGAAAGAAGAAAAGAATCCCACAATGTGTTCCACACTTTGCCAATGTAATTTGAAATCCCATAAGAAAGATAAATCCTTCAAACGATTCTTGAATAATTTTTTCTGTTTTTTTCTTCTTTCTTTTTTTCTTTTCTTTTTTTTTTTTTTTTTAACTTGATTCGAATTCTTCGTGCAATTTATTCGAAGTGTGATTAAATGAAAGTGCCTGAAATAAGAAGAAATTAGGATCGATCGGATTCTTTTAGATTCATTGATTGAAATTGTCAAATGTAGATATAAAAGAAAAACAAAAAAACAAAAAATAAAAGAAAACTAAAAGGAAAAGAACAAAATTATATAATGCCAATTTCACATAATATCATTTTTATCAATATAAATAATTTGAGAGGCATATATAAAAAGTCATAGATAATTTAAACGAACATTTTATCGTCAATCAACTTTTCTTCTACCTTTCGGAATTTATTATTTAATTAAAGTGACTATAATAATGATATTGAAATTGATCTACGTAAATGGCTAGTATTGATTTTTATTGATAATATGATCGTACGTAGGGAAAACGAAATGGTTATAAAAAAAAATATCTATGCGGAAAGTCGTTTGAAAGGATCGTACATATTTTTACGAGGAATGGTTCAACGAAACGATCCTTAAATTGCTCCATTCC
>NC_062189.1:17410376-17417876 GCF_912470025.1 Vespa velutina
TTATCTTTTCGATTAAGCGATTGAACGTGGCGAAGGTTATCATTAAAAAAAAAAAAAATAAATAAATAAAATGTGATATTTATTTTCTCTTTTCCTTTTTATTTCTTTCACTAAAGAAACGAAGAGAAGATGGAAAAGGAGACGGACGAGGAGGAGGAGGAGCAGAAGGAGGAGGAGGAAGGAAATAAAGAAGGAAGAAAAAAAGGAAATAAAAAGAAATAAATAAAAGTACGTTCGTAAAGAAACCATTGCAAATGTTACGTTATATCTAAAATGGCAATGCACTCGATTACGTTACGATACCGATCCGTTAGAATCAGGACTATAGCTTTGAGACGACGAAGGGATGAGGAGGGGCTGAAGGTGGGAGAAAAAGAGGGGTATATATAATCGAGGAAAGCACATATTCGATACGAGATATCCTGAAATAGTTTCCGTGTAAGCCACAGTAGGGAGTATTCAACCCTCCCTAAACCACCATTGCGATTTTGTGCTCGAGCAAAAGTGATTTTCTATAGCGCATTATATCGATAACATCAGACTAATGCCCTTCGCTTGTTTGCCTCCTCTGCTCTCTCTCTCTCTCTCTCTCTCTCTCTCTCTCTCTCTCTCTCTCTCTCTCTTGATTCCCGATATCGATCTTTTCTCTTTCTTTTTTTTTTTTTCTTATGGCTACGATTATTGTTATTATTATTATTATTGTTATTAAAAGACGTAACTATCGGATTGATATATCGTCGTTAACGAGTCTTCGATAATAGACGATTAAAAGAAATGAAATTCTGAATTTTGAAATTTGTTATTATTAATATTTTTTATTTATTTTTATTTTTCCTTCTTTTTTCTTTCCTCATCTTTATGAGCTTCGTTCTTGTTAGAAAGATTTAGAACGAATTTGAAAAGAAAAGAAAAGAAAAAAAAAAAAAAACTATTAATAAAATTTATAAAGATTAAATATGTTCGTATGTTGTCTATATATATTACTCTCTCCCTCTGTCTGTCTGTGTGTGTGTGTGTGTGTGTGTGTATGTACGTATATGTGTTTGATATGTGTGTATGTGTGATTGATGTATTTGTGCGTTTGTGTTAGTAGCTCGTTCAGGACGAAAGCATTGAACTTATGGTTAGAGTTGATACATTCGTTCGCGTGCAAGGAGAACCCAGGATGAACTTCCTCGAACTCATTGAATACTGGCTGACTTATGCCCTAAAGCGAGCCTATTAAACCACCAAAAGAGGAATGCGAAGGATCAACGTGCTGCAAAATTAAGAAGAAAATTCAGTGTGAATCAGAAAAAGGGTAAGATTTAATTCTTCCTACGAGACCATTCCATTGAATTTCTATTTCGAGCGTGATTCATTCGTATTAATCATACGATATTTTTCTTTTCTCTTTTGGGATATTCTCTCTTTTTTTTTTCTCCTGTTTTCCTTTTTTTTTTTTTTTTTTTTGATTGTTTCCTTTTTATTTTATTATTATTACTATTACTATTATTATTATTATTATTATTATTATTATTATTATTATTATTATTATTATTATTATTATTATTATAGACGATCCTCGTTCTTCTTCAGATTTGTTGTTAATAGATCGTTTAAAAAAAAAAAAAAAAAAAGAAGAAAAAAAAAAAGAAACGAGAAGAAGAAAGAAGGAAATTTATTCCACTTTTTTTTTTTTTTTTTTTTTTTTTTTTTTTTTTTTTTTTTTATCTATCCTTTTTCTTTCTCGTGGATTCGCACGCACAAAATAAAAACAATTTGTCTTTCAATTAATAAGATGGTCGGGAAGATAAAAATTTATATATTAACCCCGCACGATCTTTGATATTTTTTTTTTTTTTTTTTTTTTTTTATTATTTCTTCTAGATCTGTTCAGATACCTAAAAAGAGATTGAAGAGAGAGAGAGCAAAAAGAAAAAAGAACAGGAAAAAAAAAAAAGAAAAAGAAAAAAGGATGAGAAGATATGTTCTGTTTGTTAACATATCATTCGTTCGTTTCTTTTGAATTAATTAACATTCACGAAAGAATTCATTTTTCCTTCTTTCTTCTTCTCTCTCTCTCTCTCTCTCTCTCTCTCTCTCTCTCTCTCTCTCGTTCTTTCCCTCACCCCCCCCTTCCCTCTTTTAATTACCATGACACATTATAAAGATATATCATTGTATTTTAATTTATTTAGACGTTTTTAACGATAAATCAGGAATAGAAAAGATCGAGTTGGATCTCTTTTCTTTCGTTCGTTCGTTCGTTCGTTCGTTCCTTTTCTTCTTTCGTTTTCTCCTTTCGTCTTTTTTTTTTTTGTTCGTCTCGATCGGTATCCAAACGAAAATATGAAGATGTCCCCATGGATAAATACGTCGCACCTGTATAAGTAAAGCTTTCCCCATATAGTTTCGACGACCGGTGTGCACTTCTTCCAGGGCGTGACTCTGAAAACCACCAGCATTCAAACAGTCCTAAGAAATAAGAGTGAAAAAGAGAGAGAGAAAGAGAGAGAGAGAGAGAGAGAGACTCTAACATATAGATTCGTACAGTCTTCGTGCGGGGACCAGGTCTACCTGACTTATGGGGGCCCAAAACATTCGACATTATTTATGACCAAGAGATCCTGAATATATCCAAAAGAACTCTGATCTCTTTGTCCTTATTCTTCCGCGTATTTCCATCATCATCTCTTTCTCTCTCTCTCTCTCTCTCTCTCTCTCTCTTTCATTTTTTTATTTTCTTCTTTTAAAGTGGATCCTATTTATCGTAATTTTTTTTTTTTTATAACGACGGCCAATAATCACATCAAATAATATCTGTTTAAATAAAATTTTCTACTAATTATTATAATATAGGATGTTGTCATACCCTAAGTTGTCATACCCTAAGTTGTCATATCTTTAAGTTGATATGAACATATATAAGAGAGAGAAAGAGAGAGATTAAGATATATATATATATATATATATATATATATATATTTCTTTTTATTTATTTTCTATGACCTTTGACGTAATATATTTTTCGGTGCAATTATTTTAACAATTGTACGAATTTGTTCCTTTTCTTTCCTTTCCTTTTCTTTTCTTTTTTTTTTGTTTTTCTTCGTAAGTCAAGAATTAATCAATGTTGTTATTTTTTTTTCTTTTTATGAATTCTTGTCACATCTCTCTCTCTCTCTCTCTCTCTCTCTCTCTCTCTCTCTTTCTCTCTCTTTCTCTCTCTTCGTTGAAAAATTTTCAACTCGCATTTAGTCGAGGATCGAGAAAGAAGAAGTATTTTTTTTTATTTCTCACTTCTTCTTTTTTTTTTTTTTTTTTTCTAAACTAAAAACTACTTTTATAATTCGAATAATACAATTGTCCCTTTAGTAAGAAGAGAGACGGTATAGAAAGAGATAACGTTATATATATATATATATATATAGACCCGTGAGGGTGGATATATCGAAGGAAGAATCGTGAGTGGGTTCGCGTAAATTCTTTCGCGCGTGCTGCTTCGTTAACATTGTTCACGCCTACGTGCGAGAAAACGAAACCCCAGGCGGTGCGTTACCGTGTCATTCGGCACGGAGGTTGTCCCGATCAAACGATAAACCGTCGAGCTTTATCATAAAGACAAACGAAATAACCGGATGGCGGTTAGTAATAATTGTACTGGCGATTACTGAATCATTCCAATGAGAACAGCCCTAAGAATTGTTTTCAGTTCGTCGTCACTTCTCTCTTCATCCTTTTTCTTTCTTTCTTTTTCTCCTTTTATCCTTCGTGAGGATAATATTTTTCTTTCGATCTTTTTCAACCTTCTTTCTGCATTGCGCGCGCACGTAAAAAATCATTCAAAGTGATCGATGATAATGGTTCAAAAAAAAAAAAAAAAAAAAAAAAAAAAAGAGAAAAAAAAAGAAAGAAAAGAATTTAATATCTTATTGAACGATCAAATAATGACAACATTGAATTAATTCAAAGTCTAATTTTTTGTATATTATTTTATATATAGTTCATTGATCAGCAATTAATTATTTATTTACATTAATAATAATATATATATATATATAAAATTAAAACGTACAATAATAAATGAAGGTAATTATAATTATAATTAGTCTAACATTTATATATAAAATATACACAAATAGATATGTATATATATATATATATATATATATATCAGTATAGAATTAGTGTTAGAAATTCTCGAGGTGACATTCCTTAAGAAATTAGTTATATTCCCTAGCGAACATTCGTCCTGGCGTTCATTTGAAAATTCGAGGAATGTCCTCGAGGCGATATAAGCTTTTTACTAGTAGTAGAGGAATCTTAGAGAAAAGACATTGGTGGCCCTGACCGAGTGAACGAGGATCTCCAAAGCAGAATCCCAGAAACGAAGGCTTCCGAAAGAACGACGATGATCTTTTCAGTCCAGGTAGGTATATAACGATCTTGGAGTCTCATCCTCCTACGGAATATAAACTGTTTCTGGGAAGAGAGAGTCGTATATCTTACCGAACGACAATGCCCAGAGTCACTCACCCACTCACCCAGTTGGAACTATCTCGATATAGACGCGTTCGTCGTAATCTGCTGTTAAGAGAGACCGAGAAAAAAAGAGAAAGAGAGAGAGAGAGAGAGAGAGAGAGAGAGAGGGAACCGATTCGAATAGGAATAAAAAAAAAAAGAGAGAGAGAGAGAGAGAGAGAGATTGGTTATAAGTATCATTTTCGATTTGGCGATTGACGTTCAAATTTCATTTCCTTTCATTCAGGATATAAAAGCTTAAATCGATTTCACCTCGTCATCGATTCGTGAACAATAACAACAATGATGACGATTATTGGATTTCTTAAATCTGTCATTCTTGAGGATTATGAAATTTTTCGAAAAAGAAAACATATATATATATATATTTTTTTTTTCTTTTCTTTTCTTTTCTGATATATCACAAAGAGTATGTTAAGTGGTGATAAATTTAACGCGAAGGATAATCTCCTTGCTTAAAATTAATAATAAAGATCTCATTGTCGATGATGGTGAAATTATTTGAAAATAGAAAATGAAAAAGGAAAGAAATTTTTTTTTTTTTTTTTTTTTTTTTTTTTTTCTTATGTATTCTAAAGATTATCTCAACTCTTTGATAATAAAATTATCAAAATGATCATGTGTTCGATAGAAAAGAAATATTTGAAAAATATAATAGATAATCTATCGCTAAATATAATTTTAATATAGTATACCCAATAAGTATGTCAATAATATCAGATTTAAAATTTATCGTTATTTAAAATTAATCCTCCTTAATAATAGAAATCCTTTTTACATTGATTATCATGATTAACAGTTCAAAGAATCGATTTGAAATTTTTTTTTAATTTATAATTGTCAAATATTAAAAAATTTCTTTGAACATATCTAGCATCACGTAAATTGTTAGATATAATTCAAATCATGTCTTTTTGATTAGATCCTTTTTGCAAATTTCTAAATAATTTTATATTTAGGAGAAATAAAAAAAAAAAAAAAAAAAAAAAAAAAAAAAGAAAAGAAAAAAAAAAAGGAAGAAAAGAAATTTTAAATAAATAAAAATAAACGAGAAGAAGGTGTCGCAGAAAGAGTTCGGTGAATACATATACACACACACACACACACACACACACACACACACACACATACACACCATGCATACATACCATTAGACATATCTCATGGTATAGTAAATTTACTCGCGGCATCAGGAATGACTGGTCGAACTTCCTGGCATTTTATCTGGTAGTAACTATCTTGTCGCAGGGCATTAGTATAACAGCGAGTCATCGGTGACAGATCCCTATCGAGGATGTAGGAGACACGCCGTCTCAGAGTCGAACTCGTTTTCTTGGGTCACACCTATTCGAGATCTTTTCACTCACTCTCTTTCTCTCTTTCTCTCTCTCTCTCTCTTTCTCTCTCTCTTCCTCTTTTTCTTTTATTTTTACATGCAAACCCCTTCATTGGTATCGGTCATAGTTAAGCTTTTTTTCTTCAAAATCTTACCTAATACTTACAGTTAGGATATACAAAAAAGAAAACTGACGATCATCTCCCTTTTGGATATTCAAGTTAAATCATAAAACCCAATCATCGGATATTTGCATAATTCCATTATTCTCAACTAATACTCCTTACATTCGTATAATATTTCTTATCTATATACTATTGATCAAAAAAGAAATGGGAGAAAAAAAGGGGGGGAAGGGCGGACAGGGAGGGGGACGGGGATATAAGAATAATTTTTTTCTTCTTCCTCGGATACTTATCGATTAAATGTATAATGTATCGTAGCTTTAGAATAGAAAGAAAAGGAAAAAAAAAAAAGAACACCAGAATACTTTTGATCAATTTGTTAATTATATAAAATCGTTTACGATCAGATCGTCGTCATTACATTACATACGTTACTATATCTGTTTATACAATCAGCATTTGCGAAAGATCCTATAACAAATAGAAAGTATTTAATTATAATAAAATAAAATATATATATATATATTGTACTCCTGATGACCTATCTTTTTATCCTTGATCATCCCTTGAATCATTCGTTTTACATTGATCACGTTTTATTTTTAGAGAGAGGGTGTACGCAAAGATTATTTCACGTTGCATACACATGAATATCAGAGGGGATGGTCAGATAGGTAGATAGGTAGGTAGGTAGGTAGGTAGGTAGGTAGGTAAAAGGAAAAAAAAAGTAGCGAAAAGAAAACGAAGAAAAAAAGAAGCAGAATAAGAGGGGTTGGAGAGGAGGTGGAAAAAGAGAAAAGAGAGAGAGAGAGAGAGAGAGAGAGAGAGAGAAAGAGGAAGATAATACGATCGGAAGAACGATCTTAATGATCCTCAGGGGCCAATCGTATCTCCGAGGCGTCTGAAACGGTGCCCCGGCAGCAAAGCCGTGTTTCAATGGAATAATTAGATGATTATCTTTTATTTATCCGCGCTGCTTTGATCAGCCGGCCCTCTGGCCGCATAAAAGGACGCCATTTGCAATTATCCAAGAGAAAGAGGAGAAGGAGAAAGAGAAGAAGGAGAAGGAAAAGGAGGAAGAAATGTTAACGGTGGTGGTGGTGCTGATGATGAGGAGGAGGAGGAGGAGGAGGAGAAGGAGAAAGAGGAGGGAGGAAACGTATCGTTTCGGAAGAATGATACCTCTATTATAATCAAAGCCACCCATCGCGACAGATCTCCCTTATAGTATGATCGGGAAAGGAAGCACGTGTTACGTTTTCTATTTCGTTCTTTTTTTTCCTTATTTTCATTTTTTTTTCTACTTCTTCTTCTTCTTCTTCTTCTTCTTCTTCTTCGTCCTTTCTTTTTATTTTATTTTTAATACTCTCTCCCTCTCTCTCTCTCTCTCTATATATATATATATATATATATATATATATATATATATATATATTATATTTCTCTGTTTCTTTCTTTCCATTTCTATCTTTTTTGCTCGTCTTTAACTTCGTCAAGATCAATGAACCCGGCGAC
>NC_062189.1:17430376-17435376 GCF_912470025.1 Vespa velutina
CCCCATTGGTCCTCTCTTAGATGGATAAAAGCTAGATGGGGGGTCCGTAGCTCCCTTCCTTTATTCGAAAGCCGTCCTGGGAGGGCAGCACGGGGGAGAGCTCATACCACAGACTGAGAACGGAAACACGAGTGCTAAACGCGTAATGATCGCTAAACGAAACCACCCTGACTTTTTCGAGTCAGCTTCTACCGATCATCTACGAATCCATCGTTGGTCTCCATCGTCGTTGTTTGATATTCCTTTCTAATGGGGAGAAGCGGGGGGGGGGGCCATGATCCTATAAAAAAAGATAATTCTTTTTGTTCTATCACTTGATGCACGTCGAATTCGAACGATATCAAATATCGTTTGATTTCCTTGAATTCTTTTTCTTCTTCTCTTTCTTTATTTTCTTTATATTTTTTTTTTCTTTTTTTTTTCCTTTTTTCTTTTTTTCCTTTTTTAAATCTCTTTCGCGGATTTTTTCTTTTTCTTTTTTTTTTTTTTTCTTTTTACTCGTACTATTTATTTACAGGAAATTGATTAATATTTGGATCATAGTAATTCGTTATCGTGGTATGATTTGATTTCACTGTTTGAATGAATTTCAATGAAGAGATGATTTTATTTTCCTTTTTTTTTTTTTTTTTTTACCTTTTTTTTTCTTTTATGGATTCGTTGCTCGAATTATTTAGATTTAAATGAATCATTTAGATCAGTTAATATTTGGATTATAATCATTTCTATATAACGATATCTGATTTTTATGTTTGAAGAAATTTGATTAATCAAGATGGTTTCAATTTTTTTTTTTTTTTTTATTAATAAATTAATTAGATAAATTATTTAGATTAAATATTAACAAATGTCTATATATTATAATTATATGATATGATTATTATATGATAATTATACGATATTATGACATTACAATTAAATGATACAATGGAATAGAAAAAATAAGAAATTCAAAAATAAAATCTACGAAATAGATAAGACGATATGATAATATTCGAATCAATTGCAAATCTTCTTGCCGATGATATTTTCCTGGTGCCAATGAATTTTTGTTCAGTTGAACTGTTGATTCTATTTTACTGTTTTTTTTTTTTTTTTTTTTTTTTTTTGTAAACGAATGGCTTACATTTTTCTTCTTCTTTTACTTTTTTTTCTTTTTTTTGTTTTTTTTTTTTTTTTTTTTTAACCAACCAGGTGGTGCAGGTTTGGTAAAAGGCAGTTGTTTGCGAGCAACCATGTCGAGAGGAGGAGAGTGAAAAAAGAGACAGAAAAACAGAAAGACAGAGAAAGAGAGAGAGAGAGAGAGAGAGAGAGAGAGAGAGAGAGTACGTGCGCGTGTGTGTGTTTATTCGTTTGAGAGAAAGAGAGAAAGAGAGAGAGAGAGAGATAAAGAGAGAGAGAGACGAAGAAAGCAAAACGAAGGATAAGGATAAAGAAAAGGAGTAGAGAGACGAAATGATCGACTCGCTGGTAAAATTATAGAGCGCGAAAGCGCGACGTCGATGCCTCCCAGGGCGAGAGGGTATTCATACTCAAGGGAACCCCCGCGAGCAACCGCGACAATGCAATCCTACCTCCCCCCAATCACGGGGGGTCCTTGCCTACGCTACTGGTCATTCCCTTATTTTTTATTCTTTCCTCTTTTTTTCTTTTTTCTTCTTCTTCTTTCTTTTTCTTTCTTTCCTTTTTTTGTTTTTTCTTTTCTTTCTTTAACGCGTTCATTATTTACAACAACGACGAATCCGACTTACTTCTATTCATATATAGAAATAATCACTCTTCGATATTTTCTCTATAACGATAGAGTTACAATAATTATAGATCTAGGATCGACGAAGGAATGATCAATGATCGTTAATCGAATATCATTCTTATCCTTTTTATAAAATAAAATCATTCTGTAATTTTTAATGTTTCTTTCGTAAATTTTATTTTCATTATTCTCTCTCTCTCTCTCTCTCTCTCTTCTTTCTTGTTTCGTTTAAACGTGAACAAAAAAAATTAAGATCAATTCTCGTTAACGACATTGCAATAAATAAATGAAAATTAATTTAACACGTTAATTTAGAAAACTTTCAATAATATCATTGAAATTAATTAATATCATCGAAGGATTGACGTTTGAAAACGATAAAGTAAAAAAGAAAAAAAAAAAAAATAAATAAATAAATAAAAAGGAAAAAAGAAAGAAAGAAAGAAAAAGAAAAAGAAAAAGCGTTGACGTGGCATAGTCATCTATAGAAACAATCTGCACATGTAGTACTTTAAATATACCGTTGAAATAATCATTTTTTTAAAAGGAGCCAATAGTAATCCCGACGGTTTTGAAATGGCGTAAAGGCAAAAGGTTCTCTTTCGAAGTCACGTCGAAACAACGTCAAGGCGTATTCAGAGACGAGGAACCCCCGCGAGCAACCGCGACAATGAACACCCACTCGCGGGGGGTCCTACTCGTATTCGTTCTCTCTTTCTCTCTCTCTCTCTCTCTCTCTCTCTCTCTCTCTCTCTTTTCTTTTTTTGATGACTGCTAGATTCACTTTGGCACATGCAACTACGAGAATGTACGTGCGAATTTCGTACGTCTCGCGTGTATGTACCTTTGGACGGGTTTTACCACCCTGAAAGGCTCGACACACTCAGCGGAAATCTTTCCTCTCTCTCTCTCTCTCTCTCTCTCTCTCGCTCACTCTTTCTCTTTCTCTCTTTTTAAATTTCTCGCTTTAGTTCGAGTTCTTTCGAGCATGTCCAAAAAAGAGTGACTGAGTGAGTGAGAGAAAGAGAGTAATTTCAATCGAAAGAAGGAAGAAAAAAGAAATATCGACCGATCGTTTAACCGAAAATTTGAAGAGTAAAAAAGGAAAAAGGAAAGAAAAAAAAAAAAAAAGAAAAAAAAGGGAAAGAAAGAAAAAGAAGGATGCATTAATATATTTATATATATTCTTTTTTTTTTTTTTTTTTTTTTGTATTTTTCGAGTTGTGCCTGATTACATGCGTGCTTGTATATTATGCGTACGTTGACTCGCGATGATTAATCTCCAAGTTAATCGTTCGAAACTTATTGTCTTTAATCATCGTCTGTCTCTCTTTTCTATTGAAATAGAAAGAAAGAAAGAACGAGAGAGAGAGAGAGAGAGAGAGAGAGAGACAGAGAGAGAAAGAGAAAGAGAAAGAGAGAGAGAGAGAGAGAGAGGGACAAAGCTAATTTTTATTTTATACAAACGTTTATTTGTAAAATGTCTAGACGTATCCACGTATGTACGATGAATTATTTCATTGTATTAGTATATAATACAATCGTTATTTATTAGAATTACATAGATATCGATCGAACCATCAGATTATATAGTTGTTTGATTAACTCGATCGATACTGGTCCAAGTATTTATTTACGTATCCAGTTAAAGTGGAATAGGGATGTGATAAAGGGTAAGAGTGACGATAAGAGAGAGAGAGAGAGAGAGAGAGAGAGAGAGAGAGAAAGAGAGAAGGGATAGTTGGAGAAGAGAGGGAAAGGTCAATAAACAGTATATAGATTCTTGTAGAAGGGAAACGATGATAAATTATGTCATCTCGTTAAACGACAATTATTATCAATCGATCGAACATGGCAAACGTTCATTCGTTAATATAACTTCTACATGGATCATTAGTTAACTCGTCAACTAAATTTTCCTTTTATTGCTTCGTCTTAACTTCAATATCGTTTGGATCTTCGTATATTAATTTTTATTAGCCCTTTTTTCTATCTCTTTTTATATGTATATATATATATATATATATATATATATATATATATATATTCGGCCATTAACGTTCAACGTTTCATCGTAAACGATCTTTTTCTCTCGCAACATGACTCTCGTTAATTTGAAACGAGTACTTAAAATAAAAGAAAAAAAAAAAAAAAAAGAAAAGAAAGGAAAGAAAAAGAGAACAAAAGAGAAAAATAGAAAGAAGAGAAGAAAAAAGAAACAAATTTGAAGGAACAGTTCGCATTGTCATTTATTATCTTATAATTGAAATTCATTCGTTTTTTAAGAACGATGGATATAAATTTACGAAAAAGAAAACGAAAAAAAGAAAAAGAATAAGAAGAAACAAAGAATAAAATAAGAACAAGGAGCCATTAAAATCGATGGAGATTCGTTTATTATTATAAAATATCTAAACACGAGATATATTGTTTTAATGTTGATCGGATAAAAAAAAAAGAAATCAATCTCCCTTATTTTTTTGTTTCTGTTTTTTTTTTCTATCACTTCACGCTCATGAACGAACGATAGTACGAATGAACGTAACAATTCGATCGCAAAAGCAGAAGGTAACATTTCTTTATTTTTTTTTTCTTTTCTTTCCTTTTTTTTTTTTTTTTTCTTTCTTTCGACGTATCGCAACGATTCATCTCCTTTTGACAACAATCGAGGCGGAATAAATATGATCTAAGGAACAAAATAGAGGAGCATTTTTCGTCCTCTTATTCTTTAGAAAACGCGCGTGCATGCGTGCGTGCCTGCATGCGTGCCTTGCTTCGTCCTTACGTCTACGTAAGTCTACGTGCGTACGTAGGGCAAACTCGTGAAAACTCAAAAGCGTGGAAAGTAGGCGACGACTTTTGAGTCATCGACATCAATCGTTAAGTACCTAAGTTCTCTTATTATTTTCGCGACTCGTATATACTCAAGTGGTACTTATTCCGTCGAGCTCCACTCGACTCCTCCGATCGGATCTTCAAGAGCACGTGAGGCCAGATGTTTGCGAGGCCAAGTGCTTACTTGCTTTATGGTGTAGCGCGTGCGACGGACGAATACACCACGAGCGACTTTGCTTTTTCTTTTTTTGGTTTCTACCTTTTCTTTTTCCTTTTTTTTTTTTTTCTTCTTCCTCTTCCTCTTCCTCCTCTTCTTTTTCTTCTTCTTTTCGACAAAACGAAAGGATTAAAGCTCCTTTAACACCTGTATCTTCACGCAGTTATACTATTTACATCTGAGATATCTTAAGGA
>NC_062189.1:17440376-17455376 GCF_912470025.1 Vespa velutina
TTCTTTTTCTTTTTTTTTCTTTTTTAATATTTGAGAAATTTAAGATAAAGAAAAAAAGAAAGAAAAGAAAACAACAATCGTCATTTTTCTATTGCAATTCCATCTGAGAGAGATAGAGAGAGAGAGAGAGAGAGAGAGAGGGGCGGAGGGTACGTGAAAGTAATAATAATAATAATAATAATAATAATAAAAAACAAAGAAAAAAGAAAATCCATATGTAATATAAATGATCGATTTCGTAAGATCTTTCTCGTCGATCTTTTCGTTTTCTTGTCCCTTAGTTTTCGATATAATCAAAAAATACCATAGATTGTTGATATGGTATCATACGTAAATACGTATTATAATTATCCCACGTTTTATATTCAAAGGTATTACGATTACGTATAAAAGTACACGGATATATAGGTAAATGCATATATACCAAGGTAAACGCATAAATACGAGTAAATAAGTAAATACGTATATATATATATATGTGTGTATAGGTAGTTATGTACAACCGGTATATCTAAATACCGAATCTACCGAATAAAGAACATTTCTTCGGTGTTGAGAACGAACAGGCGTAAAAAGGTAAGGTCACCGTACGAAAACGGATCGTGAGAAAAATTTTTGATAGAGAAAAAGAGAGAGAGAGAGAGAGAGAGAGAGAGAGAGAGAGAGAGAGAAAGAGAAAAGCACGTTGATCGGTGAACGGGCCCGCGGGTCTCTTTGGGCCCTATAATTTGCACTTCCGTTCTCATACACGAAGTCTTATTACACAATGTGCTTAGAGAGTGAGATGGAATGGGGTGGAAGTTAGGGGTGGGGTAGCGGGAGAGGGATGCGGGAGGTACCCTGGGGGAATGTTGATGATAATGACAGAAGAGAGGAGGGGTAGAGGGAGGCCGAGGGGTAAAATGCCCCCAGTGGACCACGGTGTAACGTGGATGGAGTCGTCACCCTCTTTCTCTCTCTCTTTCTCTCTCTTTCTCAGGTGTTCAACCAGACCGAATTCTACTTGGAAACGTCGTACTACGTAAGGGTGGCTTTTACGTTCTCGCGAATTCTCTCGAGAAAGAGAGAGAGAGAGGGATGTGTACGTATGTAACCTGATGCCGTAAGCAGGTGCCTCTCTATTCGTAGGTAGGAACAATCGTTTGTATAGGGAAAAAGAGAGGCTTTTAATGTAGTGACTCTGAAATGGGGGTTTCGAAGACCGACTTTTACGAAGGAACGAACCGAACTTAACGCACGACGACGGACGACGGACGACGGTACGATTATTCGAATAAGGGAGAGAGAGGAACCCTCTTGAGTTCTCTTTAGATTCTCTCTCTCTCTCTCTCTCTCTCTCTCTCTCTCTCTTCTCCTTTTTCTCTCCTCTTCTTTTTTTCTATCACGAAGCTACGATATGCGATTTCACGTCGATCCTTTGGCGCGAGTCAACGAGCTCTGTTTTCAGTCCTTCACAACGTACTTCTCTCTCTCTCTCTCTCTCTCTCTCTCTCTCTCTCTCAATCTCTCTCTCTCTCTCTCTCACACTCTCCCTTCTCTAACCATACATACATACATAACATACATATATAAGTATAAAAACGCTTAGCGCACGTGCTCTCTTCTCGTACAATCTTTTCTTTCTTTTCTTTTTTTTCTTTCCACTTGATTCGAATGACTCTCTCTCTCTCGCTCTCTCGCTCTCTCTCTCCCGTTTTCTCTAATTGATGCCACTATTATACAACCATTGACGATATGCTCCAGGCGATATTACGTACCTACCTACCTACCTACCTATCTCCCCACCCCATTCCAACCTATCCCACCCCATCTCACCATTACCCTCCTCACTCATCTTACACTCCTCAGCATGGATCGAACCGAATCAACATTCGTGGATTTTTCTTCTTTCTTCTTACCGACGGCGATGACGGTTGAATATTCTTTCAATGTACATTTATGTACGTAAGTCGTCATCGTCGTCGTCGTCGTCGTCGTCGTCGTCGTCGTCGTCGTCGTCGTAGTCGGTTTCTCTACGTGTTAAGCATTCAACTGCCTTCGAGCGTCTCTCTCTCTCTCTCTCTCTCTTTTCTCTTTTGCTTTTATTATTAACGCGAGAGTCACACGGTGCACGTCACCATTCAACGTTGATCGTCCGATCAAGATTTGGATTCTATTCTATGCCGATTCACTTACTACCAACGGTTTTTCATTCTCAAACATAGAAATTATGCTTTCTTTTCCCCCTTTTTCTTTCTCTTTTTCCATTTTCTTTTTTCTTTTAACGAAAAGTTACAATATTAACAATGTAATTCTAAAGAATTTGATCAAGTAGAAAAAGAAAAGAGAAATGTGCAAAAGATTGAAAGAAAAGTTTCACGCGTTAATTTGTTTCGATATAAAATTGATATAAAAAGAATGTGTTTCTTATAAAAAAATATAATTTCATAACTAATATATATATATATATACATATATAAAAAATAGTATTTCGATATACCATGTACATGTCGGCATTCTTTCTTTTTTCTTGTTTATCAATTTTTTTTTATAATAAAATCTATAAACGTACATAACCCATGAAAACATTCTATTCATATCGATATAATAATTATATTAATATAATAATTTCATAATCAAAATGTAAAGTATATGTTTCTGCATAATTTTTTCTTTTCTTTTCTTTTTCTTCTTTTTTCTTTTTTTTTTTTTTGCTTTCTTTTCTTTTTCATTCAATTTGTCAACAATTCATCGATCTCGTTTCATCCTTTCTCATCAAATTCCATTCCTTTCATCGGACTATCTTTTTTTCCTTCGCGAACAATGGAAAAGAAAGATAAATATATTAAATTTTGCTCTGTCAATTGTACGAGACAATAATAAATTCAAATTTGATTCTTTAAAAGAATTCAATGTTAAAACTTAAAAGAAGACCATCTTCGTAAGAGGAATAACTAGCTTAACCCTTCCATCGTTTTAATCCTCTCTCCCTCGCTTTTCCCTTTCCCTTTACTTTTCTCTCTTTCTCTCTCTCTCTCTCTCTCTCTTTCTCTGTGTCTCTTTCTTTTCCTCTATTTTTAACTTCTAATCTCCTTCTCTTTTTCCTTTCTGATACCTGCGAAACCGAGTTTACACGCTAAGGCACGCAGCGTTTAACAAGCATTAGCTTTGTCACCGTGTTACTTCAAAGGGATATTCGTTCATTCCCTTGCATTCTCACGAGACCCTTTTTTCTCTTCTCTTCTCTTCTTTTTTTTCTCCTTTTTCTTTTTTTTCTTTTTTTTTTCTCTCTTTTTTTTTTTCTCAACGATCATTATTTGTTCTCTCGCGTTATTCAAATTCCATAGGGATCTTCCTTTCTTCTTCGAGATTTATTAAATTTCGAAGATAACAAAAAGGCCTTCGTGGAAACAAATAAGCGAAAAGAAATTAAAATAAATAAATAAATACATACATATAAAATAAAAATAATATATATATATATACCATAAAAATGAAAATAACAAAAGTAAAAAATCTTCAATTATCACTCGTTGTAAATGTAAATTATTGATATATTAACATATATCAAATATACTCCCAATGGTATTATTCTTTTAACATTCGTTCAAATATCATTTGTGAAGGATAATAAATAAATAAATAAATAAATAAATAAATAAATGAAAGTTAAAATAAACGTGGTATTATGGCGTATATTACGTATATAATTACTTAAGAGGAATGTTAATATATTCTTTTTTTTTTTTTTTTTTTTTTAATGAAATATCAATTATCATATCATTTATCACATCAATTATCATTATGATTGATATTTCAAATGAATTTTTCATTCTCACGTTATACGTAAACAAGTTCGTTTGGATCTATAATATTTTTCTACAATTATTATTTTTTTTTCTTTTCTTTTATTATTATTATTATTATTATTATATCCTTACCATTCTCAATAACGATAAAATATAATATGTATGTTTCTATGTAGGTAGACAGATACCCTACCACCAGTTCCTTACGATGATTCGTCATCGAAAGGCAGATAAGAAGCGTAGGCTACATTCAAACTCATATTCACGAGGTAAATACTTACATACGCGTTGGTAGATTGTTTATAGCAGAATTCTTTGGAGAAGCGTAGGATCGTACAAGCAGTTAACATTGGAGATAACTCGTTCTTGCACGGAACATATCCCGAAGGAATCCCTCGTGAATCAAACAGGAGAGAAAGACGGACAGAAGGTGAATGAGAGAAATAGAGATAGAGATATACTCTTTTCTTTATCATTTTTATCTCTTTCTTTCTCTTTCTCTTTTTCTTTCTCTCTCTCTTTCTCTCTCTCTCTCTCTCTCTCTCTCTCTCTCTCTTTCTCTTTCTCTTTCTCTTTTTGTCTAATGTAAGAAGATTTTCTATTCTTATAGATTTTGTTAGCCGTCGCAAAGATGTGTCAGCTTAAATAGAAATTTTAAGATAAATAGAAAATTAGAAAGAAAGATGACAATGTAAATCATCCAATGACAGTTCTTCTGCTACTTTATACCATAAAGTTTTAAAAAGGTTTTAAATTGTATTCAAATTGATGTATGACTTATTAGGGTCCTCGGTAAAATTTCACAAAACGAAAATTTGTCGCCAAAAGATATAAATTATTTCGTGAAAATGTAGTCGGAGACTTTCAAATTTTTGATTTATTATAAAAATATTTCTCGTATTATTTTTACCTCGAGACATTCTCATTTTCAGATAACAAAAGATATATCATATTAGATTAATCGTGATTATTATTAATGAAGTTGCTTTTGATAATAAGTACATCGTATTTCTTTTTCTATCTTTCATTTATTTATTTATTTATTTATTTACTCATTTATTTACTCATTTATTTATTTATTTTCCTTCTTTTTTTTTTCAACATCTTGAAAATGCATGTTGATTAATAATTTTTTATGACGACACAAAAATTATATATTACTTTCTTACTATATCTGTTTAATTTTATATAGTTAATAAGACAGTAAGAAAGAACAAATAGAAATTCGTAGAGGAAAAGAGCAAAGGAGGGAAAAAGGAGAAAAAGGAAGAAAAAAGAAAAGAAAAGGGAAGAGAAGAAAAAAGAAAAGAAGAGAAAAGAAAAGAAAGAAAGCTAAGCTATAGTCCAAGAGTTAAGTTGGACTTAGGAAAAGGAAGAATCGCGGTCGTGTAAAAGGACAATAAAAGTAAAAATCTGTAAGATATGTGAGTAATAAAAGTGGACAATGGTGGGGCAAATTAATATTAAGGTGAGCCAGGTTTCTTTCTATATCTATCTATCTATCTTTCTCTTTCTCTTTCCCATTCTCTTTCTCTCTTTGGCAGAAGAAGAAGAAGAAGAAGAAGAAGAAGAAGAAGAAGAAGCAGTATCCAGCGAGTTTGTCCTGGATATGAGTGCTCTCTTGGATCGAGAAACGAATGGAAAAGAAAGAAAGAAAGAAAGAAAGAAAGAGAAAGAGAAAAAGAGAGAGAGAGAGAGAGAGAGAAGAAAAAGAAGACAAAAATAGAGAGGCAAAGAGGATGAGAGTGAGGGGAGGGGATACGAGTAGGGACAGTAATTTATCAAACGTAGATAGGAATCTCCACGGTCGCGTGCACAAGCCGGATTAAATATTGTCCCATTCTATGGGTTCAATCGAAAATTATTTTTCTCCTTGATCATGTGAATTTCATATTTCCAATGAAATCTCATAAGAGACGATTTCGTTAACGAACGTGTGCGTACGATTTTGTTCTTCTTCTTCATTTCTTTTTTTTTTTTTTTTTTTTTTTTAAATTTTTTCTTCCCCCCTTTTTTTTCTCCTCTTTTTTTCGTCATCGTCGATATAACGTATTTATGAAAAATGATCGATTCGTAAGAAAAGAAGGAGTTACTAATCGATCGATCGATCGATCGATCGATTCGAATTTATTTCGAATAAAATTCGATAGGATCGGATCGGATCGGATCGGATCGGTTGGTCAATTGTTTTACCATGGTTAAACATAGTCGGCCAAAAATGCCAGACATACCAGCGGGCGCGCGCCCAGACGCCGCCTGCCTCTCGTAGAAAAATAATGGGAGATGAGAGAGAAAGAGAAAGAGAAAGAGAAAGAGAGACAGAAAGAGAGATGGAGAGGGGGTGGGGAGAGAGGAGAGGGAAAGAGGGAGAGGAAAAAAAAAGAGGATCGAACGATCAAGGGGTTGAAGCTCAATGGATATGGGATTACGCGGACGTCCTTTCTATCAGACTATATCACTCTTTCTATCCTTCTTCATTTTAATTTAATTTATACTTTTCTTTTAGACGTATCATATATTTTTATTAATATTCTCATAATATATCGCATTTTTTTATTTGTTCTTTTGCTTTTGACGTTAATATCTTCTTTCTTTTCTTTTTTTTTTTTTTCTTTTTTCTTTTTCCTTCTCTCTCTTTTTTTTTTTTTTTTTTTTTTTTTTTTTTTTTAATTTATCATTAAATCAATTATGTTATACCATGTGTAACATACGTATACAATTTATTATGACAAAGCTAAGAATAATTTCTTTATTGATACACTTTTAAGATTTATCATATTATATCAGTTTTTATATTATTATTATTATTATTATTATTATTATTATTATTACGATATAGAATAAACGATTTGATATTTAATTGATAATATCTTATGATTAAAAATATATCTTTAATTTTAAAATCGAAGAGATAGAAAGATCGTTAATGATCGATCGATTTGAAAAAGTCTGGAGAAAAAAAAAGATAGAAAGAAAGAAAGAGAAAGAGAGAGAGAGAGAGAGAGAGAGAGAGAAATAAAAAAGATAGTACGGAACGATGATGCATTTAAAAACAAAAAGAAGAAAATTCCTCATAAACGATCAACGACATTCATAATAAAAAATTGACGAGTTCAAAGTGAAAATTTCGAAAGAAAATATAATTTCGATTTCACTTTAACAATAAAATATTATTTCCAAACGTTTAGAATGGATCTCTCGTTATTCGATAATTATTTATCGACGTAGTGTTGGATTTGTTGGAAGGAGTGTGAAAGGAAAAAAAGAAAAAAAAAAGAAAAAGGAAAAGAAAAGAGAAGGAAAAAAGATAGAGACAAACGAAAGAAAGGGGGCGTTACAATTGAATATGTAACACGATTTGGCGCGACCGGGTGTAAATCGGCAAATTTTATTCCGTCGGTTCTACATCTGTTAGATGAAGATATCGAAGAGACAAAGATCGAATCGAACGAGAGAACCCTCTTTTAAGAGGACGAAAACGTGCGCGGGACAATTCTCAACGGTTTACTACCACTACCACTACCATTATCACTTTCACTACCACCACTACTACTACTACTACTACTACTACTACTACTACTGCTACTACTACTACTACTACTACTACTTGTTTGCGTCGTTAAAGGGTGACAAGTGGAGGGGACGTATTCGATATCGGACAATGTAACTACCCGCTGGTAATAATTAACTATTTTCTTCCGCATGATTTTCTATTCATTCATGCGTTGTACATCGGGCGTATGTTATCATTCAAAAAGAAAAAAAAAAAAAATAATAATAATAATAATAATAATAATAGAAAATTAGACAACGAAAGAGAAACGTATTATTGTTAAATAAATACGTCATATGTATCTATAAACGATGATTTATATTATTATCGATTATTTATATTCGATTAATAGATAAATTTTATCAGAAATTATTACTTATATATATTATTGATGATTTAGAGACAAACAAAAAAATTTTCAATACTTTTGATCGAACTATTTGATCGATTTATTACATGAACGATACATTTAATCGTTATACGATCTCGACGTTGATATAAAATATATAAGATAAAGATGATTGATAATTAGAAAAAAAGAAAATTAAAAAAAAAAGAAGCAAAAAAAAATAATAAAAATAATTGACGCTCTTGCACAAATTCAATTCGGAATAATAAAAAATAAATAAATAAATAAATGCAAAATAATTACATAACGATCGATAGAAAAAAAGCAATTATGTATAGATTTTTACGAGATGATAAAAAAAAAAAAAAAGGAAAAGAAGAGAAAAAAGAAACAATAAACAAAAAATTCTCCCGTTCGTAGCCAATCAATGTATTATTACGAATAATTACGCTTTTATTAATCCATATCCTAGGAATGACAAATTTGCAAGAAGATTTGAAGAGAATTAATGGCCAAACTACATTTCATTGGTTGAACTACGAAATATTTCAAACGAGATGCAGTAAACGAATATAATAATAAAATTAATACCTTCTTGGTGGTTTCTCTTAACCGTGTGATTTACATCGTTCGTTATCGGCATCGATTAATTAATGTCAGAGGTCAGAGTTAAAAAGAAAGAAAGAAAGAAAGAAAGACAGAAAGAAAAAGAGAACGACAGAGAGAAAGAGAGAGAGAGAGAGAGAGTATCGATAGCGTGCTTGAATAAGAAGATCAACCAACGATTGAGAAAAAAAATAATAAACTGAAGAGAGAAAGAGAAAGAAATAGAGGGAAGAAAGGGAAGGAAAAACGAAAAAAAAAATAAAAATAAAAGTAAAAACAAGAAGAAGAAGAAGACAAACTCGAAGAGTTCTCTCTCGACGTTTTTCGAGACACGAGATGGTCGAAGCACGCGGCGTGTCTTCGATAATAAATTTATAATTCATTCAACGTGCACGCCAACAAATTACGCGCGTCAACACACGCGCAAACCGAAATAAAGAGGAAGGAAGAGAGAGAGAGAGAGAGAGGGTATGGTTCGAACGTAGAAGAAGAGAAGGTCGCTTTGATCGCATAAATCTCGCGTATTTGGCGGCTTGCCGCGGCGTGAAGGCTTCTAACGATATATTCTGATATAATTAAAACAATAAATAAGATGGCGTCCTACAGCGAGCGACGGGGGTCGAGATCTAGCTTCGTTTCTTTCCCCCCCTCCTCTCCCCCAACCCACCCACCTCTCTCCCTACTTTCTCTTTCTCTCTCTCTCTCTCTCTCTCTCTCTCTCTCTCTCTCTCTCTCTCTGTCTTATCGTATCGTTTTATATCCTTCGTTCGATCCTACGAAAGTTGTGTATCAGTGTATTAGTGATTAGAGACGAGTCGCGAACGATCCTCTTATCTCTTTTCAAGAAAAATTAATGAAACTTTTGAGATATTCAAATATCTATACATATACGTATACGAGATACATATATATATATATATATATATATATATATATATATATATATATGTAAAATGTAAAGGGGTATCGTTTAATAATTTTTCGATTTGATCGAATAAATGTTATATATAACGTGCTCCCTCAAATGTGAGGATTATTAGATGGTACGTACTATAACGTAGGGTAATTTAATGAAACGTTATTTCTTAGACTCGATAGAATCTTTATGATAACTGTTTATGCATTCAAGTAATTATTTCTTTGGTGAATCGTGTTCGTGACTGTTCTATGAGAACAGTTATTTATGTATTTATTTATTTATTTTTATTTTTTTGTTTATTCTATTTTTTTTTCTTTTTTCTTTTTTTTTTCTAAAGAAATCCTCGAGATTACTTGCTCGCAAACGAACGTATATAATAATTATAATGAGTGAGTCGCTTTTTGTAATAATTGTATTTGAATAATTTTCATTTTTCGTGTTTTTATTTCTTTTTTTTTTTTTTTTTTTCTTTTAAGTCACCCTCAGAAAATGTGTACAATTTTTTTTGTTTTCTTCTTCTTTTTTTATCGATATTATCGTTTTCTTTCTTTCTTTTTTTTTTTTTTTCTTTTTTTCTGTCGTTTTTTTTTCTTCTTCTTTTTCCCTTTTTTTTTCTTTTTTTTTTTTTTTTTTTTTTTTTTATAAAATACCAAATTTAACATTACAATTATTATTCTAACACATATCAATATATGTTATAAATATATACATACATATATATATATATATATTATTTAGGAAGGGGTCGAAGGGTACTGAGACGAAGACCTTACTATTAGTGGAAGCGTGACCGAGGGCGTGGCAAGGCTTAATTACTGCTTAAACGGAAGTCTACTCCGCCTACCAAAGTATAAACCATCATAATCCTCCTCCGACTACTCTTCTTCTTCTCTGGACCTGTTACCCTCTGAAAGTATTATGGTTATAGAGGTTGGCCCTTTCTTAAAGTGGGTTAGCCACTGGTAAATTACACGTTTGTTTTAATTCTGATCCGATTCTAACTCCTCCTCCATTTCTCTTTAACTCTATTGATTTATTGTTTTCTCTTTTTTTTTTTTTTTTGTTTCGTTATTTTCGGATTAGAAAAAAAGAAAATTATAAATAATCTCAATAGAGATTTGTCATTTATTTATATATCTTTTTTTAATATAAATCAATTCTCTTGTATGTGTCTCTATATCTTACGATTACATTGTAAAGTGGATATCTTACGAAGTTATTTTCCAAAGATTTTTTTTTTTCTTTTTTTTGTTTTTTTTTTTTTGTTTTTTAAAGAAATAAAACGAGGAAAAAAATATTCAAATACTCGACATTAGAATGTTTCTAATTATGTATCCACGTTTAAAGATATATTATAATATTCGAAACACGGATGGGATAGATAAATATCACGTTATTTTTCTTAATCACATTCACGTGATTAATTATTCAAATTAAATAGGTACAAAAATTGTAGAAAAAAAAAAAAAAAAATACATACCTACCTGCGCAAATAATAAATATGAATTTTCACAAGCGTGTAAAAGTTTTATAAATCTTACGTGAGACGTTTCATTCGGATCGAACGAATATTTATAAATTTCAAAATCGAAAGTCACACTTGATCGAGGTAACATAAAAAAGAAGGGGGAAAAAAAATTATTATCTTCGTACGAATAAATAAATAAATCTGACAAAACGCATTGACGGTTTTATGAATGTCAATGTTCATATTAAAATGAAACAAAAAAAAAAAAGAAAAAAAAAAAAAAGAAAAAGAACAAAATAAAAATAAAAAAATTTGTAAGTAGCTGTGTCGCATGTAGAAAGGGATAACGTGATAAGAAAAGAGAAAAAAAGGAAGAAGAAGAAAAAGTAATTGGAGAAAACAAATAAGATGCCAATTTATTTAGCAATGAACAGCTGAGCCCTTCAATCATAACTATAACGACGTTCTCATTTTTCATTTTTTTTGTTTCTTCTTTTTTTTTTTCTTTTTTTTTCATTTTTCTCTCTCACCTTTCCCTCTTCTCTCTCTTTTTTCTTTTTCTCAGACGACGAAGAATCAAAGACAACCCCACCTATCCGAACTCGTTAAAGTTCTTAATCATTTCTTACGTGGTTTTGCTCCTTTCTGCTAACGTTGTTTCCTTTTTGCGCGGGAAATTATCCTAATTTTATCCGGGACCATCCAATTCCCCGCTGACGTTGGACCGGTCTTTTTCTCTCCCCTACGATCGAACAAACCAACCAACCAACCAACCAACCAACCAACCAACCAACCAACCAACCAACCAACCAACCAACCAACCAACCAACCAACCGCTTATGTTCTTCGCTTCGTTCCCGTTCATTGTTCTTCCACGCCTGCCAATTCTACGCTCATCGGGAGACGTTGAACAAGGTAAACGAGCAATCGTCCTCATATCTGATCGATTCGCTCCGTTTCAACTATTTCAAATTGTTCACGTTCATTCTCGTTTCATTCAAACAAATCACTTAATTATATTTATTACTTCATACGTTTATAAGTGTATATATGTATGTATATATACACACATACACACACACATATATATATATATATTTTTTTTTTCATTCGATGTCCTACATTTATGATTTCGTTATTAATATAAACTTTATTTATTTAAATTGATTAATCTATGATCGATACATAATTATTATTTTATTATCGTTATAATATGTAATAATATGTATTAAATATATATATACAATATATATATATATATATATATATATATATATATATATATATGTATGTATGTGGGTATATAAATATTAAATATTAATTATTATTATTATTATTTTTATTATTTAATTAGAAATATTAAATTGTATATATATATATATTAATATTTAAATATAAATATTAAAGTTATTAATTATTACAAGTATATATAAGAGTCAAATTTAATAATATGAAGATTATAAAATACAAATAAATTATTAATTATTAATATAAAAGATTTAATTTATATGTTCACGTATATAATTTCTCAATGCTACATTATTTTTCTCCGATCAATGTGATGAAATTTGATATAAATTCTCTAAGCGATATTAGATCTTTATGATTTTATTATCGTAACAATGCAAAAGATGATAAATAAAATAAGAAAGACAGAGACAGAGAGAGAGAGAGAGAGAGACAGAGAGAGAGACAAATTGAGAGAGACAGAATGAATAATTTATCAAGTAAATGGTACCTATCCTAATTCTATTTCGAAAACATAGAATTATTTAGAAAATAGAAATATATTCGAATATACGGGCTTATACATATATACATATATATATATATGTATAAAAGCATACTGACGAGGACCTTACGAAGTATCCTCGAGTAGCTAGCTGAGTGGTTTGAATCGATTAAACGATAATCGAATATACGTCCTTATTGGAAAACTCAAGAGAACCAAATAGATAATAGCCTTACATAGTTACAAGGAAATTCTCTCTATTCTATATACAAATTCTATTAACTCGATCGTCCTTGGTAATATAATTAGCAATGAAATAGAAAGAGAGATGAGATAGATAGATAGATAGATAGATGGAGGGGAGGAAAACGAAGAGAAGGAAACAAGATTAGTATTGAAAGGGTGTCACGGTTAATCACTTGCGGTCTGTCTAGTTAATTTGGCAACACTCAGAGAAAATTTGATCCTGGTGAAATAGAATATCGTTCCAATTAAAATACGTATCAATAGGGCACAATTAAATTCAAAATTAATATCAATTATCATACAATATATAATATTATTATGATTGATTCGTATATATTTAATATAAATATAAATTGAATAAAAATAACTTAACAATGATCGTATAATTACATATTGTAAATTAAATTAAATAATTATAGTCGAATGAACGTATATAAATACGATATGATGTTACATAAGTATTGTATATAAATTAAATTAAATAATTATATCCAAATATCTAAATAATTAAAATATTTATGTAAAATAATAAATCGTTTAATAGTATCACGTTGAATAATATGAAAGATAATCGAGATGTGTTCGAAGGAAATTTTCGAAACATATTTTTTTCTTTTCTCTATTTTCTTTTTTCTTTTTTCCTTCCTCCGACAATCGAAGATAGTCATTAGTTCTCTATTGAAATAGAAGAAATAAATGAAATTTAAATGGAAGGAAGAGGATAACGTAGAAAATATTTTGATACATTAACGAGATAAAAAATGATAAATAAAGAAAGAAAGAAAATGAAAAAGTAGAGAAGATAAATAAAATCAGATAAATCAAAGATAAATAAAGAAAAAAAAAAAAAAAATATGTATGAAATAATTTCGAACGAATATAAAAATGAGATCAATTGATACGTCTACGTTTACCGTCCACGCGTATTCCTTGCTTTTTCTTTCTTTCTTTCTTCTTTTCCTTTCTTTCTTTTACTTCTCTTTTATTTCTATTCCTGAATATATTTTAAAATTTCGTTTCATTAGGCCGAACACCAGAGGAATCACGCCGTAACCCGATTAGCAAGATTTGCAGGATAGGCGAGAAGACGGAGAACTCGAGAAGACGAGAAAAAGGGCGCGCGTTTATTATTGGAGAAAGAAAGGAAAAGAAGAAATAAGAAAGGGAAAATAAAAACTAAGAATTAGAAGTAAAAAGTAGAAGAAGAGGAAGAAGAGGAAGAGGAAGAAGAAAAAGTTGCTTTTTATTCGTTTAAAAACGTGCCTCGCGAACTGACATGGCAGGGCGGTCCATTTAATTACACTGTAATTAAAAGAGGTAACTTTTTTTCGACCCTATCTCACAAGTTTCTTACTTTCTTTCTTTCTTTCATTCGTTTGTTCGTTCGTTCGTTCGTTCATTCATTCATTCTGAACTTCAAAGTAATATACAACATGAACGATAAATTAATAAAACATGGCCTTTAATGTTTCCACAGTGTTATCTTCTCTACCGAGATTTTAATTGCGAAATATATGTGACGTTTGAGTTTGTTGCGCGATAATAAGTCACTGATTTAAATAAGAAGAGAGATAGAGAAAGAGGGAGACAAAGAGAGACAGAGAGAGAGAGAGAGAGAGAGAGAGAGAGAGAGAGAGAGAAAGAGAGAGAGGGATACTCTCTTCGATCCTACTTTATTAATCAATTTTACTTTAAAAAAAAAAAAATATATATATATATATATATATACATATACACATGTGAATAAGTATTTCACTTATATATTTCGACAATCGAGCGAAACACACACATATATATATACATATATACGTACGTACGTATGTACGAAATATAAACAATATCCAAATGAAATTCGTACGACTAAGATTACACGATTACCTTTTCTTTTTCTTCTTCTTTTCTTTTTGTTTTTTGTTTTCTCTATTTTAGTTATTATTATTTATCATTATTTATTTTTCTTCATATACCATCACTTATTTCACTCTCACGCACGTGACTTTTATCGATAATTATTAATAAACATTCAAGAAAATCCTTTTCCTCATAAATATCGAGTTAAATCTTTCGTCGTAGATAACAATTCTTCTTTCGAGATCGAAGTTTGTTAAAATCGACGAAAAAAAAAAAAAAAGAAAAAAGAAAAGAAAAGAAAAAAAAAAGAGAAAAGAAAACATGACGAAGAAAGGGGAAAAAAAAAAGAAAAGAGAAATTAAATTTAATGTTGATCGAATCGAAATTTTTTACGTATCCAACGTAAAATTATATTTCGTTTATTTCTTTCGATTTATTTCGATGTACCTGTACGTATAATCTATCTATCTATCTATCTATCTATCTAT
>NC_062189.1:17460376-17462876 GCF_912470025.1 Vespa velutina
TTGAATTAATTTTGTGTTCTTATCATTGATAATATTCGGTTCCATCGTTATCCTTTCTCATAATAACATAAGATATCATCGTGTTCTTCCTTACAATTCCTTACAATCATTTGCTTTCTTTCTATCTTTCTTCCTTTTTTTCTCACATTTATACTTTCATTCTCTCTCATTCTCTCTCTCTCTCTCTCTCTTTCTCTCTTTCTTTCTTTTTCTCTTTCTTTCTCTTTCTTTCTCTTTCTCCCTCTTCCTTTTTCTCTGTCCCTCTCTTTCTCTTACTCGCACATATACACAAACGTACAAACACACACACAAACACACACACACACACACAAATCAATCATTTAAACATTCACAATGTATCGCGATTAGAAATTTAACACGGCTCGTAAAATTCGATTTAATGTTTTCGATCACTTTTTTTCTTTGGCTCTCAGGCATCTCGTACGTGTCATTGTTGTTTTTGTTGTTGTTGTTGTTGTTGTTGTTATATTCTTTTCCCTTTTTCTCATCTTCTCCATCCTTTACTTCCACCTTTCTCGTACGTTCTCGTCATTTTTGGTTTTGTTTTTTCTTTCTATCTTTTTTTTTACTTCTGTTCTTTCCTTTTCTTTTAAATCATTTTTCATTTTCTCCTTAATTTCCCTAAAGTCTCTTCGACATTTCAAATATATCTCCTTCGATCAATTTTTTTTTACATTTTGATATCTAACATTTCTCTCTCTCTATCTCTCTCTCTCTCTCTCTCTTTTTTCTTTCTTTTTCTCTTCGTTCTTCTCTTTATCTTTTACATTTTCTTTCACATTATTTTTTAAATCTCTTTCACATTCAGACCACGTGAAAATTTTTGCACTAACTCGTCGTTCTTAATTTTACTTGAATAAGTGTCTACTGTGTGCTTACGTATAATGGAATAGTGACTGACTCACGATTACGTTATCATTTTCGATTATTCTCAAGTATTATATTTATATGCCTATGATAGAAATGGACATGGTAAAGAGCCGATAATCGTTTACGTTCCATTTCATTATTCAAGATATTTTTCGATTTTTCGAATGTATTTGATCCGACCTTCGTGGGATATCGATTAGCTATTTCTCTCTTTTCATATTTATTTATTTATTTATTTATTTATTTATTTATTCATTCATCTTTATTCTTATTTTATTATCGTTGTTCGTATCATCTTTTCAATAATGAAAAGAAAACTTTCGTTTGTCAAATTAATGAAAAAAATAATTAATATGATCCTTTCATCGTTCCATTCATTTAAATTATATTCTAAACAATATTCCATTCGTCATATTAAATGTCGTACGGAAGAAAAAATCGCGAATCGGATTTTTACTTTTTCTTGTCTCTTCTTTTCTCTTTTTCTTTTTTTATTTTCCCATGAAAGAAAAAATGAAACATAACCGAGTACTCTCTTTTCCTTGTTTTTTTTTTTCTTTTTTCTTTTTATATTATTTTCCTGCTTCATAATTCGCGATTCGTCCGTGTACATCTGTCTTTTTTCTTTGTTCCTTTTGCCTTTTTTTTTTTCTTTTGTTTTTCTTTTTGACATTCGTTCAAAAAATTCTTTCATCGTATTCAGAAAATCGTACGTTCGTTTTATTTTTTATTTCAATAATAAATGATTTCAAAGATTTACAGATTTTCATTTCGATATATCCGTATATTTATTTTGATCATTGATTTTCATTTTTCTTTTTTTTTTTATATTATTTTCTCTCTCTCTTTCTCTCTTTCTCTCTCTCTCTTTCTCTCTCTCTCTCTCTCTCTCCCACTCCCCTCCCCCTCTCTCTCTCTCCCTCTCTCTCTTACTTTCTTTGTCATGTAAATCTCTAAATGTTATTAAGCAAGTTATTCGATATGATAAAATGTCACACTTATCAATAAAGTACACGCACTCTTTTTCATCTTTCCTATCATTGATTAATTCCCTCTCACTCTCTCTCTCTCTCTTCCACTCTGCTTCCTACCCTGCCACCCTTTATCGTTCACAAATATTATCAAATCGTCGGTGAATAAGATTTCATTTATTTAACACCTACGTTATGCACGATATAGCCAAAAGAAGCCGCGCGAAATAAAATCTGCAAGCTTTTTTTTCACATTCTTTTTCTTTTACTGTTCTTTTTACTTTTTATATATACATACATATATATATATATATATAAGGATACATATATGTATATGTGTGTATAAGTACTCTTTCTTCTTTTCCTTTTCTTCTTTTTTTCCTTTTTTTCTTTTTCTTCTTTTTTTTTCTTTTTTTTTTTTTTTTTCTTAATATAACTATCCAAAAGATCCATGATGGCGTAGCAAGACTTAAGAATTTTTCGAACGCGATATGTAAGCTCTTTTTTCGCTCGTACATATATATATATATATATATATATATATATATTCATGTAAAAAAAACACGTGTAAACACATACACACAAACACACACACGTTAAAGTACTCATGTCGTTAAATACCACATAGAGGACGACGA
>NC_062189.1:17470376-17472876 GCF_912470025.1 Vespa velutina
TTTTTTTTTGTTTCTTGATTAAATTCGAGGCTTTTACATTGTTAAATTTATTGTATCGACGAATGTATTAAAAAAAGGAAAGAAAAGAAAGAGAAGCAAAGAAAGGAAAAGAAAATAGAAAGAAAGAAGAAAAAAAAAATCGTAGCAAGAAAAAAGGAAACGAAAGAAAACAAAAAGAAAAAAAAAAACGAAAAGAGAAAAATTTTGTTTCTTTTGAGGTAAGATTAGGTACCCACGTGAAATCTGTGAACTAACTACGAAGTATTTCCTTGATCTTATTGCGTACCTAAAACTATCTGCCGCTCTCCGAAGGGGGAGGGGGAGTACATGGCTGCTACATACTTCTACAACTAGTCTACATAAAGACTAGCGTGTCTCGTCTGATATGGCGTACATGATATGCGATGGGCTATAGAGATGGGATGTTTTCTAGAAATATAGAGCCTTACGCGCAAAAATCTTTCAACCTAATCATATTCGATCTCGATAAGCTCACAATTTACAATTAGTTTCACAATTAGAAAGAAAAAGCATTCAATGATTTTCTAAATCGAATTCATTGATTAGAGATTTGTTTTGAAAGACGATCGTTGGAAAAAATGAAAAAAAAAAAAAAAAAAAAAAAAAAAAAAAAAAAAAAGAGAGAAAAAAGAAAAAAGAAAAACACGTTTTGTCTCGTAACTTTAATCGAGTCGACAAAAAAAAAAAATAAAAAAAAAAAAAAGAAAGAAATATCTTGACTTTCAAATTTGCTGAGAAACAAAAAAGAAAAGAACATTTTCTCTCACGAAATTATTGACTCGAAATTGTTTCTCTTTTTTTTTTTCTTTTTTTTTTTTTTTTTACTCTTAAATTATCAAGAAAAACGACGAAGTTCGAAACAAAATTTGAATTGACGTTCTTAATGGTCGAGTATGGATGGTACTTAAACTTTATATTAACATAATATATATATATATATATATATATATATATATATATATATATATATATATTATTAACAACAGTAATAAAATAATAAGAATGATAATAAAATAATAATAATAATAATAATAATAATAATAATAATCATTATCATCATCATCATTAACAAGTGACACTTTATTCTTGACAAAAAGGGTTTTCGTAATTTCTGATCGGATAGATCATACGATTTAATTCAAGAGCTGATAAATTCGTCCTTTCTATATGAAGCATATAAGCACAGACTATATATATATATATATATATACACATATATATATATACCTGTGTATGTGTGTATGTGTGTGTGTGTGTGTGTGTGAGTGTGTTTATGTGTCGGATAAATACATAATGAATAACTCACGAAAGTTAACTTATCTTCGTAGATTTAAATATTTAATTCACGTGAAATTACAATTAGACGAAAGCTAAAGCGATTCATCGCGTATATAAATCTATTAATTAAGTGATTATTACAGAGATTTATTTTTCTTTATAAACTTCTTTTAATCCCCCATACGTTCGATTACGTTCGTCTTCTCTCTCTTATTCCTTTTCTTTTCTATTATCTTTTTTTTTTCTTTTCTTTTCTATTCCACTTTCTTTCTGATTTCCCCGTATTTCGTGTGTTCATTAAAAAGCGTGCGTAATAAATGTATTGTTTTATAAGTTTCGACCATGTGTATATATATATATAAATATATATATATATATATATATAAATATATATATATATATATATATATATATATATAAATATATATATATATATTTATATATATATACATATGTATGTATAAGCGTAACTAAAATTCGATCTTCTAATCGACAAACATCATTCTTAGATCTTACAGGATTCTAAGGACGTGGCTGAGGAGCGACGTGATAAAGCAAGGGTTGAAGGCCCACTGACCAGCAATGTGGCGTCAAACAGTTTGTACCATCCGAACACCATCTGATTCAGGTTCAGATCGTCCAATACGATCTGTGCGACGCCCATGAACACTTTTTTCCCTTCGAAACGGCCATAATCACCCCAAACCGTAACCTGAAATTAATACGAGAGAAAAGGATAAGTAATAATGAATGTAAGAAATAATGAAAACCATCAATTATATCGAATTTTTTTCTTTTTTTTTCTATTTTTTTTTTTTTTTTTTTTTTTTTTTTTCACCGATAATACTCACTTGCAATATACAGCCCCGAAAATTTTCTCTAAATGCCAACGATTCTTGATAAAATGGATCTAACGTTTTTCGTGCCGTCGAGGTCTTCGCCTTTTCTATACATTTCTTCCCATTGACAAGATAAACCTTCACGTAAGGAGCTGCAATCGTTTAGATTATATATATATATATATATTAAAAATGTAAAGAAAATGTATAATAACAAATGAAAAGAAAAAAAACTTCGATTGATTTCAACGTAGTCGGCAGTAATTGTTGTTAAAAAGAAATTACAAAAAAAAAAAAAAAAAAAGAAAATCGGTATAAAAAAAAAAAGAAATCAAATTCAAAACGATAAGTTCAGTTCCAAT
>NC_062189.1:17475376-17480281 GCF_912470025.1 Vespa velutina
CATTAGCAATTAAACGTATTGCAAATTTTTCAGTTATATGGATTAATTGATATTAAATATTACGTATATTAATGTGACCTGTACGTGAAACGAGCAAGCAAGAAATCACGCAATCATACGCACACATACATACATACATACATACATACATACATACATACATACATACGTATACATAATCACAATAATCGTTTCAATTTCTTTTCATTACTTATATGTACGTAATTTGGACGAATGTGGACGAATTTTTTGTCTTTGTTCTCCTTTTTTTTCTTTTCTTTTCTTTTCATTTCTTTTCTTGTTTCTCTGCGAAGCGGAAAATAATTTCCAATAAAAATTGATAAAGAAATAAATTCTCTTGCTCGAGTTTCACGATAAGTACATATGTCATATTAATCAAATAAGAAAAAGGGAGCTTGATTGTACGAAGAAAAGAAAAAAAAAAAAAAAAGAAAGAAAGAAAGGAAAAGAACGAAAAAAGAAAAAAGAAAGTAAGAAATAAAGAAAAAGAAAAGAAAAATTCGATCGAAACAATTCCTAGCAATTTTCCTCATCTATGTAGCTTTGTCGGATAAACTCAATGAAAATACGACCATATATAATACTTAGGAATATACGTTTAGAGAGAGTGAGAGAGAGAGAGACATATATATATATATATATATATATATATATATATATATATGTATATATATATATAGAGAGAGAGAGAGAGAGATAGATAGAGACAAGTATTAAATACTATTAATAAAGAAAACAGAATCATTCTCTTTCAATTTGAAATTATTATTGTTTCACAGCTTATCGTTAAATCGACGTAATTAGATGATGATAAAGATCATCGTTAGAATAATCGTACATAGAAATAGTTTTTCGTTATTAAAAAATTTCTTTCCTTCTTTCTTTTCTTTTTTTTTTTTTTAATTCTTCTTTCTTATTCCTTCTTTCTTTTATACTTTTTCTTTTTTTCGTTTCGTTTATCTTCATCCGAATCGTCGATTCATCGTTCAAAGATACAAAATACACTTATCTAATCTACGAATAAGGTGCATCGCACAAAACAACGTCGAGAATCGATATATATATATATTATAATAACAAGGTTGTTATATATTCTATCCAAATGAATATATATATATATATATATATATATATATATATTTATATATGTGTTAGATACTGTATAAACAATATGAGAGAATTACACACAGATTTGTCAAACACAACGTATCAAAAATTTCAATAAAAGAGAGAGATATATATATGTAGAGAGAGAGAGAGAGAGAGAGAGAGAGAGAGAGAGAGAGAGAGAGAAAGAAAAGAAAAAATAAAAGAAAAAAGAAAAAAGAAAAAAGTGATCGTTAACTATTACAAACGATTGATCGTCCTCAAATTTTTGATTGACGTAGAAAAAATTATTCGTCGTCATTGTTATTGTTGTGTCATTGTCGTTAGTCCGTAATCGTTCTCGTGAAAATGTTTCGAACATTTTTTCAGAGTTAACCATGGACGGATATAATAATGTTATATATTATGTGAATGAAAGTGCGTGTTCTTTTTTTTCTTTTCATTTTTTTTTCTTATGTACAATGATATCATGTGCTTCGAAAAGAGTTAGTTCGTCAATAATAATGCGATAATACGAGATATCACTTGCGACAGCCAAGCAGGTAAGCCAAGGCGACAACAACATCGATCAAGGAATAATTGTCATATTTTCTTTATATATTGTTTATTATAATCGTTATTATTATTATTATTATTATTATTATTATTATTATTATTATTATTGTTGTTGTAATTGTTATTATTATTATTATTATTATTATTATTATTATTATTATTATTATTATTATTATTATTACTATGGCTATGATATTTTTATTTATTTTTCTTTTTCAATTATTGGGACCTATCGAGAGATTTTCGAGGAGAGCGAACATCGATACAAACGAGTATCACAAATTAAACAAAAGGCATTTAGTATATGTAATCTTGAAAGAAGCGTTATTAACAGTACACAGGAAATTGGAAATAAAAGACAAATTTTCAAGGTGACTTGTATATTGTACACTGCATAGTTTAGAAAAAAAAAAAAGAAAGAGAGAGAAAGAAAGAAAGAGAGAGAGAGAGAGAGAGAGAGAGAGAGAGAGAGAGAGAGAGAGAGATAAAGATTCACATATTTCGAACAGTATTGTATCTTTTCTTTTTTTCTTTTGCATTTTAATCTTCGTCATTATTCTATTTGTTTATATAAATATACACACATATATATATATATATATATATATATATATATATATATACATGTATTTTTTTTTCTTTCTTTTTATCTTTTAAAACGTTCATACGATTTTTATTGATAAGGAATAGGTGACCCAAGCTTGCTAATAATTATTGTCAAGAAGAATTTATCAGAAAAAAGTGACACGATCTATTTTCACGTTGTCCTATCAGAAAATGAAGAATAACGCGAAAGATAATAAATAAATATGAGTGAAACATAATTCAGAAAACACACGATAGTGATAGAGATAGAGAGAGATAGAGATAGAGAGAGACAAACAGACAAAGAGAAAGAAAAAAGAGACAGAGAGAGAGAGAGAGAGAGAGAGAGAGAGAGAGAAAGAGAGAGAGAGAATAGAAGAAACGGAGATAATATATAGAGAAGAGAAATGAGATAGATAGAGATAGATAGATAAATAGAGTGAGAGAGAGAGAGAAAGAAAGAGAGATAGAAACAAAGAGTAAAAGTGAAGCAATACGACACGAGCGTGATATAATATCAGAATATGGAAACGAAAGCATCCAACGAAAGGATCATTCCATTGGAAGGACATCAATAAGCGACACGAATTGCGAAGAGAAACTTGTCCGACGCTCTCCAATGATAATAATCTTGTACGATCATTAGAAATCAAAAAAAAAAAAACACACACAAAAGAAACCCAAAAACAAAAGAAAAAGAAAAGAAATGCGATGTAAACGACGAACGAAATATAAAGAGTGAAAGAGAAAAGAGAAGATAGAAAAGGAAAAACAAGATGACGGATCGATCGAGGAGTAAAATCTTTTGGAAGTTCGATAAAGGCATTGAAGAAAATGAAATATTATAAATAAGATGGATAGATAGATAGATAAAGAGAGAGAGAGAGAGAGAGAGAGAGAGAGAGAGAGAGAGAGAGAGAGAGAGAGAGAGAGAGATGAGAAATGTAAAATGTGAACAAATATTACATGACGTTCTGGGAATAGAATTGTTCATCAAAAATCCACGAATAAATTCTCCAAAAAATATCATGTATTTGACGAAGAGAAAATATATAGATGTGATATGAAGAAAGAGAGAGATAGAGGCAAAGAGGAAAATAGAAAAATAGAAAGAGAAATTAAGAAACAAATAGAGATATAGATATTGAAAGAGACAGAATGAGATAGAGAAATAGAAAGAGAGATAAATAGATAGATAGAGAGAGAGAGAGAGAGAGAGAGAGAGAGAGGCAGAAGAAGAGATAAAAAAAACACACTGGAGTAGAGAGAGAGAGAGAGAGAGAGAGAGAGAGAGAGAGAGAGTGAGAGAGAAACAAATTTGATTAAAAAATGAGAATGAAAGTGAGAGAGAGAGAAAGAGAGAGAGAGAGAGAGAGAGAGAGAGAGTGAGAGAGAGAGAGAGAGAGAGAGTGAGAGAGAGAGAGAGAGAGAGATACGTCCGCGTTTCCGATTTGCAGAATCGATCCACAAAGAGGGAGGAGGCCACTACTTACGAGCTTCCTTCGGAACTAGATATCGAGTTGAGACTTCCGGCTGTATCGCTGGGCACTGATCCCACCATCATCTTGCCAGAATCGAAGCGTTGATAGAACGAATAGATCTCCTCGGAACGTTGGATGCTGCTCGGTGTACTGTTGCGCTTCCGATTCGAAAAAGCCACGACTCGTAACTCGCTGATAATGGTACCACTACCACCACCACCACCACCACCACTACCACCACTACCACCACCAACACCACTACCACCACTACCAGCAGCACCAGCAACACCAGCAACACCAATACCAGCAGCATCTATACCAACACCACTACCACCACCAATACCACCACCATCAGTACCACTACTACCAACACTAGTACCAATACTACCACCAACTCTACCAAGGATAACACCACTACCACCGACACCACCACCGAGGACGAGCATTCCGTTTTCTGCGTAAAAAAAGAAAAAAAAAAAAAAAAGAAAAAAAGAAAAAAAAAGAAAAGAAAAGAACAAGAAGAAATAACATTCGTTCAAACTATATTATTTCATAAATGTATGAAACATATATATATATATATATATATATATATATATATATATATATATATATATATATATGTTTCTTTCTCGTTGCTTCTTTTTCTTTTTTTGTTTTTTTCTCTTCGTTTTTTCATTTCCCCCCTCCCCCCTTTCATATTTTCTTTCCTTTATTTTCTTATTTTCTTTTCTATCATCAATATTATTATTAATATTATTGATATTAATAAAAGTGTTATTATTATAATTATTATTATTATTATTATTATTATTTTCTCCTCAGTAGATGTTCAGTAATCTCCCAAGTGCTCTCCCCCCTTTCATTTTTTATATACACATATATATATATATATATATATATATGTATTTTCTTTCTTCATTAATACAGTTCATATATTATGACACGGTAACGCCTATATCGTTAATATGGATTTAGGATATATTGAATTAGATCTGATTATTCTATCTTTTTCTTTTCTTTTGTTATTATTTTTTTGTTCGACCTGATTATTTCCTCATCTCTCTCGTAGTACAGCCTCTCTAAAAAAAATCAGCTCATTTTCTCGCAAATCTTTCGTTCTCTCATATTTTTACTCTCTTCACATCCTCTCTTC
>NC_062189.1:17483281-17485781 GCF_912470025.1 Vespa velutina
AATAGAATTGTTCATCAAAAATCCACGAATAAATTCTCCAAAAAATATCATGTATTTGACGAAGAGAAAATATATAGATGTGATATGAAGAAAGAGAGAGATAGAGGCAAAGAGGAAAATAGAAAAATAGAAAGAGAAATTAAGAAACAAATAGAGATATAGATGAAAGAGACAGAATGAGATAGAGAAATAGAAAGAGAGATAAATAGATAGATAGAGAGAGAGAGAGAGAGAGAGAGAGAGAGAGGCAGAAGAAGAGATAAAAAAAAACACACTGGAGTAGAGAGAGAGAGAGAGAGAGAGAGAGAGAGAGAGAGAGAGTGAGAGAGAAACAAATTTGATTAAAAAATGAGAATGAAAGTGAGATAGAGAGAAAGAGAGAGAGAGAGAGAGAGAGAGAGAGAGTGAGAGAGAGAGAGAGAGAGAGAGTGAGAGAGAGAGAGAGAGAGATACGTCCGCGTTTCCGATTTGCAGAATCGATCCACAAAGAGGGAGGAGGCCACTACTTACGAGCTTCCTTCGGAACTAGATATCGAGTTGAGACTTCCGGCTGTATCGCTGGGCACTGATCCCACCATCATCTTGCCAGAATCGAAGCGTTGATAGAACGAATAGATCTCCTCGGAACGTTGGATGCTGCTCGGTGTACTGTTGCGCTTCCGATTCGAAAAAGCCACGACTCGTAACTCGCTGATAATGGTACCACTACCACCACCACCACCACCACCACTACCACCACTACCACCACCAACACCACTACCACCACTACCAGCAGCACCAGCAACACCAGCAACACCAATACCAGCAGCATCTATACCAACACCACTACCACCACCAATACCACCACCATCAGTACCACTACTACCAACACTAGTACCAATACTACCACCAACTCTACCAAGGATAACACCACTACCACCGACACCACCACCGAGGACGAGCATTCCGTTTTCTGCGTAATAAAAGGAAAAAAAAAAAAAAGAAAAAAAGAAAAAAAAAGAAAAGAAAAGAACAAGAAGAAATAACATTCGTTCAAACTATATTATTTCATAAATGTATGAAACATATATATATATATATATATATATATATATATATATATATATATATATATATATATATGTTTCTTTCTCGTTGCTTCTTTTTCTTTTTTTGTTTTTTTCTCTTCGTTTTTTCATTTCCCCCCTCCCCCCTTTCATATTTTCTTTCCTTTATTTTCTTATTTTCTTTTCTATCATCAATATTATTATTAATATTATTGATATTAATAAAAGTGTTATTATTATAATTATTATTATTATTATTATTATTATTTTCTCCTCAGTAGATTTAATTGCCACATTCGTTCAGTAATCTCCCAAGTGCTCTCCCCCCTTTCATTTTTTATATACACATATATATATATATATATATATATATGTATTTTCTTTCTTCATTAATACAGTTCATATATTATGACACGGTAACGCCTATATCGTTAATATGGATTTAGGATATATTGAATTAGATCTGATTATTCTATCTTTTTCTTTTCTTTTGTTATTATTTTTTTGTTCGACCTGATTATTTCCTCATCTCTCTCGTAGTACAGCCTCTCTAAAAAAAATCAGCTCATTTTCTCGCAAATCTTTCGTTCTCTCATATTTTTACTCTCTTCACATCCTCTCTTCCTTTCTCTCTCTCTCTCTCTCTCCCTCTCTTTCTATCTCCCTCTTTCTTTCTCTCTCTCTCTCTCTCTCTCTCTCTCTCTCTCTTTTAAACTTCACAATTTCCTCTATCACGCTTTGGAAATACGTCAAAACGAATGTTAAAAGGAACTTTTGTTATATTGAATTTGCGCGTAACAATGACGACGACTTAAATAATTTAAACGACGACGATGATAACGTTGATAATGATGATATACGATAAAATCTATAAAATAAGAGGAATATAAATGCTAAGAAAATGATTTAAGAAAAAAAGAAAAACGAAGACGCGTAGGGGATGCATGACGAATTCGAAGTATTGTACATGGAAAAAAAAATATGGCGACACGATGGTAGAAGGGTAGGGGAGATAGCATGGGCCCAAGGCCCAAGGACTAACAATAGTACCGAATTATCGTCAATGCAGTCAGTAGTATCGACATGATAATTTTTATCGTCGACCTGAAAAAATGTCTTACGTCAGTAATAATTCTTTCTGAATGGCATCAATATCACATCCTGTAAAGAAAATTCGACAGAGAGTGAGAGAGAGAGAGAGAGAGATAGATAGAGAGAGAGAGAGAGAGAGAGAGAGAAAAGAGAAAGAGAGCAGAACGCTGAAAGAGAAAGTAACCTGGAATGATTGAAAATTTTATTATTAAGTTTAACATTGATTATGTTCTTCTAAGGTCTCTTTCATGTGTATATATATATATATTTTTTTTTTCTGATTTTTTTGAAAAATCATAACTAAATATATACGATGATAATAATAATAATATCATATGTTAATTTCACTTTCTCGATTTGGT
>NC_062189.1:17493281-17503281 GCF_912470025.1 Vespa velutina
TCACCGTCCCTTCTCTTCATCAACCTTCGATCATTTTAAAGGTGAAGAAGAGAAAGAGATAATGGAGGAGGTGGAGGAGAAGAAGAAGGAGGAGAATGTAGAATTTTGTTTTTCTTTTATTTTTTTCTTTCTTTCTTTGTTGAAAAATCGAAGATACGTATGATCACGTTTTAACACAGTCGTCGTCTGTCATGGCGATCATCGATTAACGATCCTGCTACTGGAAATTTGTCAAAATAATTATTATATTACTGTGTGAGTTAATGTTAATATATGCTGTAAATAGAAATCGTTACTAATGTCGTATCATAATACTTTGTTATTATCTTCTTCCTTCGATCATTTTAAAGGAGATGGAGATGGTGGAGGAGGAGGAGGAGGAGGAGGGGGAGGACTCTGAAACTTTGTATTTTCTTTTCTTTTTCTTTCTTTCTCTTTTTTTTTTTTTTTTTTTGTTCGTTTTCTTCTTCAAAACTCGAAGAAACATATAACCATTTTTACTGCAAATTTTAAAAACGTATGATTACATTTTATATTGATAGATAATCGCATATAGATACGTATTATACATTAATCGAATTGTCGTGTAACATGTAAATGCATTAAAACGATATAATAAAGGAAATAATTTGCCGATCAATAATAAATTATATTCGTTGTAGCACGGAGAAAGAATAATTCTTTTTTTCTTTTATTTTTATCTTTTTTTTTTTTTAATTTTTTATTTCCAAAAGAATTAAATATACTATAAATTAATATTAACGAATGCATATAAACGTTCCTTTACATAATAATTACACATCATTCATAATTAATTGTTTCCATTGTTGTCGAAGAAAAAAAGAAAAAATAAAATAATAACAATGACAATAATAATAATATTAATAATAATAATAAGGATAATAATAATAATATAAATAGTAATAATGATAATAATAACAATAATAATAATAATAATAATAAAACCATGATTAACAATGCAAATATTTTACTACTAATTCGTCAAAATGAATTCTATAAAATTCCCTTAAGGCAATCAATCATGGAATAATAATAATAATTATTAAATTATATCGATAATAAATATTATATCAATGCCATTCGTATTATAATCAATTAGCTTTGATCTATGTCGGAACGAAGTGGAAACAAAATGGTGGAAGGAGATAGGATTAGGGAAAAAAAAGGAAAAGAAAAAGAAGAAGAGAAATAGAGAGAGAGAGAGAGAGAGAGAGAGAGAGAGAGAAAATGAGTCATCGTTGAAAAATTCTCTTTTTCTCGAATGGCAGGCCTTTGGGAGGCCTTGGAAAGGTAATTTTGGGCGACGGCCAAAATGAAAGAGAGAGAAAGAGAGAGGGTTATACAGTCAAAGGACTGCTAGGAACGTAACATCTTCCCCTTCCATCTTTTATTGCGATCGATGAAAGTATCAAGAGAGAAAAAGAGAGGGAAATAGAATTCGTGACTAAGCTCTCTCCAAGCAAAGTCCGCATGACGATATATATATATATATATATATATATATATATGTATGTATGTATGTATGTATGTACATGTATATATGTATATAGGAGGGAAGAAGAGTCACGTTCGCGGTTCTTCGACCGATGAGATAGATCCAGCTGAAACTGTAAACGATTTAGAAGAGAAGCCTTTTTCAAAGGACAAGATCTGAATTTCGGATTCGATCTTTAGGAAAAAAAAAGAAAAAGAAAAAATGTATATAACAATAATAATAATAATAATAACAACAACAATAATAATAACAATAATAATAATAATAATAATAATAATAATAATAATAACAACAAGAACAACGAGAAGAAAGTAAAAAAATGAAGGATCGATGAAAAATAAAGGAAAAAGAAAGAAATGGAAGGAAAAAAAGAAAAACTCACCGACTTTCTCGTCCGGTGGTGCGTCCGTGTTACTGAGACTCCTAGTAAATTGGCCCCGTTTTCCAGTATGTTGTTCATCGTGGCCATTGTCGGTCGTCTGATGCCTCGTTGGTTTCTCGTAGGAACTCGACTGGCCGGAGTACTCGCTGTTTTCGGGCATGGAGGAGGAGCGACGATCCCGCGGGTCGTCGTCGTCGTAACGTCGTCGTCGATGATCAACATCACCGTCGAGAACGTCACCATCGTTGATGATGACGGTCGTCGTCGAGTGACCGTCGACGGTACCGTCGGCGTCGCCGCCGGCGTCGTTATAAGATATTATTTTTCGATGGGTAATACGCCGATGGGACGTTGGGAATTCACCGTCGTGGTCGCGACGATTGGGATAATAATTATTAGCGGCGACGTTTTTATTATGAATAGAAGGGGGAGGGAAGGCGCAGTATTGACACGACGACGACGACGACAACGACGGCGGCGGGTGCGGGTGCGGGAGTGGCGGCGGCGGCGGCGGCAGCGGCGGCGACGACGACGACGACGATCGTGGTTCGTGGTTCGTTTGGCGATGTTGATGATGTCGATGATGTGGTTGTTGATATGGTTGTTGTTGATGATGATGTTGTTGTTGTTGTTGTAGTTGTTGGCGTTGTTGTTGTTGATGTTGTTGTTGTTGTTGTTGTTGATGTTGTTGTTGATGTTGTTGTTGTTGTTGTTGTTGTTGTTGTTGTTGATATTGATGTTGATATTGATGTTGTTGTAGTTGGTGTTGTTGCGTCGATGTCGGTTTCGCGATCGTACGTGGGTTTTCGTGTTGATGATCGTCGGCCCGTGGGTGGTAGTTTTTAGCAGTGTCGGAGGTAGCGGTTTGGGAATCAAAGAGACTTGAATTAGCGTTACCGGGGCGGGGTGCTCGGTTACGGGGCCTACGCGGATCGCACGGGCCAAATCCGCAGTTCTCGCTGCACTGGCTCTCGCTCTCCATCGAGTACTCGTAGTACTCGAGGGTGTCGCTTATCGCCACGTTCCTCTTACTACTCGGCTGTTGTTGCTGTTGCTGCTGGCGGTGTTGGGTCTGCGACTGCATCGCCGAAGGCTGACGCGTCTGGTGCCTGCCGTCCTGCTGCGGCTGTTGCTGCCTCTTCTCTATAAGCTCGAGTTCCCTAGCCTCGGGGCAGCTGCTGTTTCGCCTACGATATCTCTGCCTCGCCTCGACTAACGACCTCCTCTCATCGCTCCTACGCGACCTACCAACGCCGGCTAAATCGGCACCGGAAGAGGACAGCGCCAGCTCACGGCACTCCGGACAGCTACTCTTTCGTCTAATACTACCGCGCGTCGAGGACGACCAATTTTGATAACGCGACTCGTGCGTGTTCGAGGAACGTAGCGACCCTGACCTAACGAATTCGCGAGCGGCGGCAGCCTCGTTACATTCGCGACACTCGTAATCCGGCAGGAGATCGTACCTCGAGGAGTCTACCGGCGGCTCATCGTCGTAGTAATCTGATCTACCTGATCCTAATCGGTCCTTCCCTACAAGGACTACACCACCACCTCTACTACCACCACCACCAACAGCACCACCACCACCACCACTACTACTACCAGCCCCACCACCACCACCACCACCACCACCAGCACCACCACCACCACCACCACCACCACCATCATCATCGTCACGAGGGTCCAACTCGTTTTTCCGTCTAAAGTAATCGGCACCGACGACCGTCTCCATCGAGCCAAACTCCTCCTCGGAGTCCAGCATAAAGTTCGACCTTCTCTCCTCGTCCTTACAACTTCCACGCCTAAGGCTCTCGCTGATACGAATATATTCTTTCGTCTCGGGACAACTGCTGTTACGTCTCCTACGATATAAACGTCTGTTTCTGGCATCTATCGCCGCGGAACACGTCGTTGGATCCTCGTCGGAATGCAGCACCGGCGTAGACTCCGCACGTTGGATCATCATCCTCTTGCTCTCGAAAAAACTTGGTACGGCTAGGCTGTCCTTCCTCAATAATGGGACGTCCCGTACGTTCAATGGTCTTACGTTCTCGTACGAGACGATATTATTGTTATCGCCTCTGCTACCACGTCTGCTTCTTCTCCTACGCCTTCGTGGAAATGTATTGACGTTGTAACTCTTATCGTTCTCGAGGCCACTTGGGGTGTGCGTTATCGTACGGTGATAATCGTAGTCGTCGGCACTACGATACCCGTTGTAATAATCGTCAGCGATTAGAGTACCATCGTCAAAGTGTGCGTTCCTCGAAGCGGCTGTACGTCGTTGATGTTCGTCCCGATAATAATCGTCCTGATGACGACGATTATAAATCGAGCGATCGTTATCACGCAAGTTAGTCGTCGTCATCGTCGTCGTAGTCCCCGTCATTGTCGTAATCGTCGTAGTCGCAGTCCCGGTCATATCGTCTCCGTTCTCGTAACCGTATCGTTCGACGTCCTCGTCGAGGTCCTCGTCCTCGTCGTCGTAGTCCTCGTGATTTCGACGATCGATGAAACCCTCGTCCTCGTCGTCGTAATCGACGTCCCAATTTTCGTAACGTTCGTAATCGTCCTCGAGATACGAGTCGGTACTTTTGGTTCGTCTACGTGGCGGAAGAGAAGAAATCATGGCGAGTCGTCTCGCCCTATCGTACTCGTCGTCGCTTCTGGTTGCATTGTAACAATTGTCCGAGGATGATACTGTCTCGTCGATGCTGCAATAAACGTGATCGTTCAAAGGATCACATAGATCCGGGTCGTCGAGATTCTTCGTTCTCTTCTCGGCGGATATGTGCGCGTTGAAGGTGGTGGCATCGTGATCCTGATAAGAAGAGGACTCGACGTATTTCCTCTTGGTAGTGTCCTCGCGGCCGAAGGTGGATCTAAGGTCGTCGGTGAGCGTCGTGGCGGTGGTAAGACGGCGCGGATCTAGGGGTGGGTAAGGTCGATGGTGATGATAGTCCTCGATTATGCTCGTCGTCCGTTTATCGAAGCTCGGCACGTAAATCTCTGTTTCACCCGCGCTGAGCTCCGAATCGTAACCATAAAATGGCTTGTGATCTTGGCTCGTGAGGTAATCGTAATTGGGCTCCTTGTTCAGCAAACTCTTTGGCGGCTTATCGTCGCCATTAGAATCGTAGTAGGACTTGCTCTGATCCCCCAACGCCGGTATCTTGTCGCCGTAACCGGCGTCGCTCAGAGAAAGATTTCTCTTCAACTTCCTCCTCGCCGTTCTGAGACTGTCGTCGCTGAATATGTTGCTTGAAATGGTCTCGTACTCGAAACTCTTGGCTCGGCGCGACAACAGGCCGGTGTCCCGTAGCCTAGTGGTACCAAATCGATCGCTGAACGGATCATATATCACATCGTAATCGAAGCTTCTAGCCTTGGAAAATAAAAAAGACCTACGCGGGCGTAAGCTAAAATCTACGTTCCTAATGTCATGACTTTTATTATCAACTGCGACGGCGGTGGCGGCGGCAGTGGCGAGCTGCTGCTGCTGCTGCTGCTGCTGCTGCTGTTGTTGCTGCTGTTGCTGCTGTTGCTGCTGCTGCTGCTGCTGCTGCTGTCGTTGCTGTTGTTTTGGCTGTTGGTGGGCTAAAACGCTCGAGGTTAAGAGAAACGGTGATTGTTGGAGTAGTCTCGTGATCTTGGCATTTCGCGGCCTCGATTTTACGGCGCTCGTTGTGCTAGTACGATCCTGCCAGCTACGCGAGCGTCTACGCAAACCGGACTCCAAGCGATACGCCGACGAGGAGGAGTTGTTGGCGCGAAACTTCTCGACGAAACGATCGTTGAAGTCGACCTGCAGGCAGTCCTCGACGTATATCTCCGGTATACGATTCTTCGAGCTACCGGTGAGCTCTTCCGGCTTGAGTATGTAACCCTCGGAGACGCTGTACTCGCTGGTCTCCGGACTGTAATATCTCAGCATGTTCTCGTCGACGGTCTGCGATCTCGTGAACGGCGTACGCATCTTTCTGTACAACGAGCGTACCACTGCGGACTTGCTCCGTACGAGGGGATGTGGGACGGGATTGTGCTTCGAGGGGTTTTTGCTCCTGGGCTTGGAGGGATTCATGTTCGGGGGGCAGTGACATTCGCTGCAGGGAACCCTAAGTCTGTGCCTGCGCCTATTGCGCCTAGGGGGCGGGGGCAAGGGGAATATGACACCGGGTATTAAAACGTTTTTAACTGTCGGTCTGCAAACAATGTTTTTCATATAGAGAGTTTTAGCGCTCCTGCGGAAACATTACCATTGTGAGCCCATTCTTCATACAATTAAATTTTTTTTGTCTTTTACTTTCTCTTTCCTTTCTTTTTTTTCTCTTTACTTTCTTTCTTTCCTTTTCTTTTTCTTTCTTTCTTTTTTTTTCTTTTTTCGTTTTTTTTCCCTGCTTCTTTTTCACTCAACCGCACGTTCGCGATCGATCGAACGAGAGAGTTTTCTTTTTTTTTCTTTAAGCCCGAGGGAAACAATGGCGCCGGACGACGTATCTCGTGTTTTTTTTTTTTTTTTTATTATTATTATTGTTACTTTTTGAATTTTGATTTTTTGTTTTCTTTCCTCTCCCTTGCCTATATAAAACGCCTTCGATGAATTTGTGATTTTATTTTCGAATCGATTTTTACATTTTCATATGGTCGAATTCCTTGCTTTCTTTTTTTCTTTTTTCTTTTTTTTTTCTTTTTTTTTTTTCGTTTTTCTTTTGCTTCCGTCACGTGATATCTATCGCACGCCCATCGTCCAATCGTGTCCCTAATACCTAATCACGTTCGACCAACGCCACGCACTTGATCCCTGCTTTCTCAGAATGGGACATCATTAAATGGACATTGACAGTGTGCATAGGAGGTGCAGCCTATTTATAAAACTAAGATTAGATTTATACATATATAAATACATATATACACATATATATGTATATATATATATAGTATAGAGCGCATGGGATTACTATTAACCTAAGAAGCAAGCGAGGAGGGACGTATAGTGCGACTATATAGGGTGTCAATTTCATTCACGACAATGTCCATTTAATTCAGGGATTTTCCTATCGAAAAAAAAAATAACAAACTAAACACCACCGATCGTTCCGTCCCTTTAAGCTGATTTATCTGTCTTTTCAATTTTTTCTTTTTCCTTTTTTTTCTTCTTTTACGTTTACTTTATCCTCGACAATAGAAAGAACTTTCTGACTCTGTCATAATGATAATCGGATTTTCACGCAGCGAAAATACTTTCAGCGATATAAAAAAAAAAAAAAAGAAGAAACAAAATTTCCAATCTATTCTTATTAAATTTAAAAATTTCAAAGAACTTATCGCAGAGAGAGAGAGAGAGAGAGAGAGGGAGAGAGAGAGAGAGAAAGAGAGAAAAGAAAAAATAGACAAAAGAAAAAATGAAAGAAAGAAAAAAAAGCGAGTCGGAACTATCGTTGGACATTTTTTTCCTTAACGGGAATAGTTTATATAATGAACTATGGAATTTGCTTTGCTTTGTACAGTCGATTGCGATGATATAAATGTCATCGATCAGAGAGATGATGTGATATCAAATATATACATATCAAAAAATTAAATATATATATATATATATATATATTTTAATTTTTTGAATTGTTTCTTTTTTTCCTGAATTTTATACTATTTCTTTTCCATTTCTTTTTCCCTGATCTCGTTTTGTTTTGTTTTGTTTTGTTTCGTATCGTTTCGTTTTCCTTTTAATAATCAATGAACTATACTCACATTAATCCCCTCGATCCACGTGGTCTTTCCGATTGCGTACTGAAGGCACTGCTCGTTATGGAGGCTATGCTCTCCATGTCGGAGTCCCCAAGGTCACCAAGGACATCTTTGTCCGGACTTAAATGCCCCCTTCGTGGTCTGTGCAGTCTATGAGCATTACTGTGCGGTAAGGATAATGGATCATGACCGATCGATGGTAGATCCGAGTCTGAAAGACCGCTGTAGTGTCTTTCCCAGCCTGATTAAAATGATAAAAAAAAAAAAAAATTTCCAATTAATTTTCCCTTTTATTTATTTTCTTGTTTTCTTTCTTCTTTTCCTTTTCTTTTTTTTTTTTTTTTTTTTTTTGTTACATAAATACATTAATCAAATAAAATATTTTCGATCGGACTAACCTCCCATTCCTGTACTCCTATATGTAATGTGTCCTTGTCTAGTACGATGCCTCATAAACCTTGCTCTTTCTTCGAGATCTTGAGCTACTCTCTCTTTAAGGACTGCTGGAATTTGTGGAAGCTGACGCTTCTTTGGCGAACCGGTAGGCGTCGCTGTTGCCGATCTAGAACCGAATCTATACGAATAATGGATCAGATTTATGATTTATTTTTTGTTGTATATATATATATATATATATAAAACTATACTTATATTAAATATTCTTAATTTTAAATTCTTCAAGATCGTTTGTACGAGCAAACGTAAGTATCTATGTTTGACTAATTTTCATTGGACTAATTGATCGTTCTATCTATCTATCTATTTAACAATTTATCTATCTATCTATCTATCTGTCTACATTTTTTTCAATGAGATCGTTCAAAGAAGCAAAGTGTCCACATACGACTATTTCACTTTATTTTCACTCTTTATTTCGAGTAAAAGCCAAGAAAAGAAGAAACCAATAAAACGAAAAAAAAAAAAAAAACAGAACAAAAATATAAACGAAAGAAAAGAAGATCCTTCGTTTTTCTTTGTCTACTATCTTACCTTTTAAACATTTGTATCGCTTAATACAAAGTTATTTATCTTTACCTCGGCATGTAACTGTGCGAATAAGGCATGGATCTGTGTTCGGGCGGAGATAAAGAACGATGACCGGTGGGACTTTGGGATCTCCCACGGTAACGTACGTTAGGTGAGTCCATTGGCGCTGCGCTGTGGGATCTGTGACCCATCATTCCACGATGAATATCATCCTAGAAAAGTTTCAACGGATAACATTATAACCAAACCATAAAACGTAAATAAATCAATAAATCATACGAATTCTCTTAACGATTCAACATTTATAATCAATTTTTTTTTATGGTCGAACATTATTACAAATATTATTCATCGTTCCTATAAAATGAATCTTTAAAGATTATCAACGTTTTAAATCATTATAAATATTATAAACAAAATCTTTTCCATCGATCTAATTTTTTTTTTCATTTTCGAAAAACTTTACATTACAATTTTGTCGTCCAATTTTTTGCCAAATTAATTTCATCCTCGAAGATTATTAATTCGAATCTTTAACGAATTATTCTCAACATTTCGACGATTGATATGTTTTCAAATTTTAATACGAGTAGTGATATTCTCGAAATAATATATATATATATATATGTATCTTTTTTTTTGTTGATACAAAAACAAAATAATTACCTTCCGATAAGTCTGATAACTGGAAATCGAGGCTGGTTGATCACGGGAGGCCATAAGGGCAGCTCTTTTACTACCTTGAGGCGACATATCCCTTCGACTCCGATGTTCACCATCGACGTACAGCTCTCTTTCCGGCGGGGGGCTAGAATAGTGGCTGCTCCAGCATGCGTTCATGTTTTTCGTCGATTAGTGAGCACTGTGTCGCTTACATGCTAAATGAGGCGAGTGCTGTGATATATACGTATTATCGCTGGCTATTAATTTTTTGAGCAATGCATGCAACCTGGATGATGAGCCTTCCCGCCATTTTGTCTTTTTTTCCTTTTTCTTTTTCTTTATCTTTTCTTTTTTTTTTTCATTTCATTTTTCTCTTTACATATCGTTACCGTTAACATCATCATCGTCATCAATGACAACATTCATGATGAGAGACGATCATCGCGATGTTATTAAAAGGAAACGAATTTCGTTTGGAGTGGGCAATAAAAAAAAAAAAAAAAAAAAAAAAGAAAAAGAAAGAAAGAAGAAAAAGAAAAAGAAAAGGAAGAAAAAAAGAATGAAAAATACGGAGCACGAGGACAAAGAAAAGGAGTAAAGTGTATAAGCTATACGAGAAGAAGAAGAAACAAGAAATATTGCTTGGCGATTCCCTTTTTTTCTTTTTCTTTTTTTTTTTTTTTGTCTTTTCTTTTTTTTCTTAC